>NC_092267.1:9683720-9688720 GCF_036320965.1 Panulirus ornatus | reverse complement strand
CTTAGATTTAAAGACGCAGATTTCAAAGTAAATTGACCTTAAATCTGTAGAAGTGAATACTCGATAAACCCCTTAAATCCAGTCCAGCCAATCAGAGGTCTCAGCCAGGACAAGGGGCTGTCTGATTGGCTGATGGACCATCACGGGCATCGGCCGGCACACATACAGCTCAATGTGGCACGATAAGTTAGAGGAATAACGGCTATAAAGTAAGACCCGAGAGCCTAGAGAAGGTTGGATGGCATTATAATGCTTCCCTCCCCCCCAGAAGACACACACACACACACACACACACACACACACACGGAGAACACATCATGTTCTCTATGTTATAACATCAACAACGGAGAACACATCATGTTCTCTAATGTCATAACAGATGAAGTACGGAGAACACATCATGTTCTCTAATGTTATAACAGATGAACAACGGAGAACACATCATGTTCTCTATTATAATATCAACAACGGAGAACACATCATGTTCTCTAATGTCATAACAGATGAACAACGGAGAACACATCATGTTCTCTAATGTCATAACAGATGAACAACGGAGAACACATCATGTTCTTTGTTATAACAGATGAACAACGGAGAACACATCACATACATTCGAGAACATTTGACCCGTTCAAGTATAAACACACCAATAAAGATAAATAATTTACTAGTCTCGAATTCTAAGCAACACCAGCAAACACGTCAGCATCGTAAGATAACCAGAATAATTGATAACCAGAATTATTGATAATTTATTGATAATTATTGATAATTTAGCCAGAATAATTGATAACCAGAATTATTGATAATTTATTGATAATTATTGATAATTTAGCCAGAATAATTGATAACCAGAATTATTGATAATTTATTGATAATTATTGATAATTTAGCCAGAATAATTGATAACCAGAATTATTGATAATTTAGCAGATTATGTAGTGAGGGAGGGCACGGCCATCTCTCCCTTGAAGAACAGAGAGGGGTTGGGGGGGAGAGGGAGAACAGAACACCCCCCTTTTCAAGCGAGGTGAGGGGAGGGAGGGAGGGAGGGAGGGAGGGAGAGAGAGAGAGAGAGAGAAGGCAATCAAACTGATAAGTTTTATGACGTCTTCCACAAGATACTCCCAGAGAGGCTTCACTAGGGAGAGGCTTCACTAGGGAGAGGCTTCACCAGGGAGAGGCTTCACTAGGGCGAAGCTTCACTAGGGAGAGGCTTCACTAAGAAGAGGCTTCAATAGGGAGAGGCTTCACTAGGGAGAAGCTTCACTAGGGAGAGGCTTCACTAGGGAGAGGCTTCACTAGGGAGAGGCTTCACCAGGGAGAGGCTTCACTAGGGAGAGGCTTCACCAGGGAGAGGCTTCACTAGGGAGAGGCTTCACTAGGGAGAGGCTTCACTAGGGAGAGGCTTCACCAGGGAGAGGCTTCACCAGGGAGAGGCTTCACTAGGGAGAGGCTTCACTAGGGAGAGGCTTCACCAGGGAGAGGCTTCACTAGGGAGAGGCTTCACCAGGGAGAGGCTTCACCAGGGAGAGGCTTCACTAGGGAGAAGCTTCACTAGGGAGAGGCTTCACTAGGGAGAGGCTTCACCAGGGAGAGGCTTCACTAGGAAGAGGCTTCACTAGGGAGAGGCTTCACCAGGGAGAGGCTTCTCTAGGGAGAGGCTTCACTAGGGAGAGGCTTCACTAGGGAGAGGCTTCACCAGGGAGAGGCTTCACTAGGGAGAGGCTTCACTAGGGAGAGGCTTCACCAGGGAGAGGCTTCACTAGGGAGAGGCTTCACCAGGGAGAGGCTTCACTAGGGAGAGACTTCACCAGGGAGAGGCTTCACCAGGGAGAGGCTTCACTAGGGCGAAGTTTCACTAGGGAGAGGCTTCACCAGGGAGAGGCTTCACCAGGGAGAGGCTTCACTAGGGAGAGGCTTCACTAGGGAGAGGCTTCACCAGGGAGAGGCTTCACCAGGGCGAAGCTTCACTAGGGAGAGGCTTCACTAGGGAGAGGCTTCACTAGGGAGAGGTTTCACCAGGGAGAGGCTTCACTAGGGAGAGGCTTCACTGGGGAGAGGCTTCACCAGGGAGAGGCTTCACTAGGGAGAGGCTTCACCAGGGAGAGGCTTCTCTAGGGAGAGGCTTCACTAGGGAGAGGCTTCACTAGGGAGAGGCTTCACTAGGGCGAAGCTTCACTAGGGAGAGACTTCACCAGGGAGAGGCTTCACTAGGGCGAAGCTTCACTAGGGAGAGGCTTCACCAGGGAGAGGCTTCACCAGGGAGAGGCTTCACTAGGGAGAGACTTCACCAGGGAGAGGCTTCACTAGGGAGAGGCTTCACCAGGGAGAGGCTTCACTAGGGAGAGGCTTCACTAGGGAGAGGCTTCACTAGGGAGAGGCTTCACCAGGGAGAGGCTTCACTAGGGAGAGGCTTCACTAGGGAGAGGCTTCACCAGGGAGAGGCTTCACCAGGGAGAGGCTTCACTAGGGAGAGGCTTCACTAGGGAGAGGCTTCACTAGGGAGAGGCTTCACCAGGGAGAGGCTTCACTAGGGAGAGGCTTCACCAGGGAGAGGCTTCAGTAGGGAGAAGAAAAAGGTAACATTATTACCACATATGTCTTCCACAATGTAGCTACTTGCCATAAATATTTGTCCTAATTAACAATCTCATTAAAGCAAATGACATCTGCATTTGTTCTTTTAAATTACCCGTTTGATATAAGTTAATGGAAATGAAAAACTATATTGAATACACACACACACACACACACACACACACACACACACACACACACACACACACACACACACACATACACACACACACATACACACACACACACACACACACACACACACACACACACACACACACACACACACACACACACACACACACACACACACACACACACACACACACACACACATACACACACACACACACACACACACACACACACACACACACACACACACACACACACACACACACACACACACACACACACACACACACACATACACACACACACACACACACACACACACACACACACACACATACACACACACACACACACACACACACACACACACACACACACACACACACACACACACACACACACATACACACACACACACACACACACACACACACACACACACACACACACACACACACACACACACACACACACACACACACACACACACACACACACACACACACACACACACACACACACACACACACACACACACACACACACACACACACACACACACACACACACACACACACACACACACACACACACACACACACACACACACACACACAACACACACACACACACACACACACACACACACACACACACACACACACACACACACACACACACACACACATACACACACACACACACACACACACACACACACACACACACACACACACACACACACACACACACACACACACACACACACACACACACACACACACACACACACACACACACACACACACACACACACACACACACACACACACACACACACACACACACACACACACACACACACACACACACACACACACACACACACATACACACACACACACACACACACACACATGACGTCATCCACATGTAATCGTCATGTTGATCATCATTTCTCGTTGCGTCATCACACCCGGTCTACGACACCCGGGGCGTGTGGGTCGTCCCCACGACCCGTCGTGCCCATAATACCGGCCTTCTGGACCCGACTGGCCACGACTCTGAGAGAGAGAGAAGAGAGAGAGAGAGAGAGAGAGAGAGAGAGAGAGAGAGAGAGAGAGAGAGAGAGACCAGCTATCGTACCTTCCTTCGTCAACTCGACTCCATAAAACACAAAGTCATTATTCGTGAAAAAAAAAAAAGAAACTCAAACCCTCCTTCCCTCCCTCGTGGATCAATCTTCCTTCGCCAGAAATGGACATTTTCTGGGTTTACGTCCAAACTTGGACAAAGAAAATGGGGGGAGGGGTGGGAACAGGACAGGAGGGAGGGAAATGGAATCTACACCCAGATAAGGATTTGAGAGAGTGTGGGTTCCCCGCCTCCCATCACCCAGCCACGCCGACGCCATCTGCATTCTTGTGGAGTCCCAGCTCCGAAGGGGTTCGATCCCTTGTGGGGGAGAGGGAGGAAGAAGGGGAAGAAGGCCTAACATAGCCAGGGGGGGGGTGGAGGAGGGGGTACCCCTTAATGGAGGGGGGGGGGTGTACCCTCGCCCCAGACCCAGGTGAACATGTCATCTGTACAATAACAAGGTGGGTAACCCCACACCAATCTTCTCGAACCTTACATGTGGTTCAAGGGAAAGTGGGAAACGCGAAAAGAAAACGACATGTATTTGGGAAACATTTCTACATTTCGTCGGTGTTGTTGAAGGGAATAATGAGAGACTGGGACACACCGGGTCCCAAGCTTCACCTCGCCCTCTGTCTCAACAACCTGGGATAGTGTCTGGGACATATAGACAAATTACCTTTTACGTTTTCTCTAAGTCGGGATATTCTAAATTTCTAAGTAAATCAACAGTTGTGTGGTCAACCTATGTTGTTCTAGGTTTCTAAATGTAAGTAAATTACTCTTTTCTAAATCTGGTCACATCAGTTTCCTAACAACTCATTTAATCTCTAACACAGAATTACTTTAAATATATAATAACTTATATTCTAGAGTTACAGATCTTTATACCAGTGAAGCTAGTAATGGCTACCTAATGATCAAATAGGTAATTACACACCTCTAACTCATTAGTACGAACACTTTGTTACGAGTTAATGACACCCCCAACCCCCTCCTGTAATTACATTAGATAGATGATATAATGATTACTTCACTGGTGCTTTTTATGCGTATTTACGATACACAAAACTTAAACATTATGTTACATAAACTCATTTCTTAAGTTTGTCTTGAAGGTAATCAAAGTAATTGTGAAAGTAATC
>NC_092267.1:9673720-9678720 GCF_036320965.1 Panulirus ornatus | reverse complement strand
CGTGTACAGACACACACACACACACACACACACACATACGTGTACACACACACACACACACACACACACACACACATACGTGTACACACACACACACACACACACACACACATACGTGTACACACATACACACACACTATCACGACCCCCCCTCCCCCCCCCCGTTCTGTAACATGTGTAATATCCTCAATTGTGTATTTTCAGGTGAATGGCCGCTTGACTCCAATAAACCGTTCATCTAATTATTCATTTTACACAAAACCCCGTCGTAAGGACTCGTCCGTGAGCAGGTAGACTCTCTCTCTCTCTCTCTCTCTCTCTCTCTCTCTCTCTCTCTCTCTCTCTCTCTCTCTCTCTCTCTCTCACACACACACACACACACACATCATATGTACTCGTATGTACGCACACATAATCGTCCTTCCGCTGACCTCCCCCTCCCCCCCTCCCTCCCCCCACTCCCTCTTCCTTTCATGACCCATCTCCCCCCTCCCTCCTCCCCCTCCCCCCCCCCAGTGTTCCCCCGCCTGGATAACGAGGTAATTACCTTCCGGCAACGGTACACGTCAGAGTCGTTCACGGCTTGTTCCCGTACTGAACACGTTTCCCGGCCCACAGATGGTCTATCAAAGGTCACCACAGACAAGTCACCAACCCACCTGCCGTGTGTTGTGCTCTCACCTCACGACACAGAAAACGTAGAAATGTCCTCACGTCTCCCACTTCCACCACACTTACCCCCCCACACACCCCACACACCCATCCACATTATCACCACCACTATATTCACCCCACAACCACCACCACAATTGCTACCACTACATAATCACCAATACAGTAACTACCCCTCCCCCCCTCCACTATAATTCTAACACCAGTTCCCCCACCGCAATCATTGACGTGGGGGCGAAGATTGCCTCCTGTGACCCACCCCCACCACAATGAACCTACACCATCACACAGTCACCACTACAATAACTTCCCCCCCCCCCTCACTTCCCATGACAGTTCCCCCCCCCCCCCCCACCTTACATTTTCTGACAGGGAAAAAGAAAATCGCGTCTGGTTATTAAAAAACGCGACATTAATTAACGCGTGTACAATCGATCATATTTTAAAGCTACGTTACGAGAGGACGTGCGTTACACAGCTCCACCGTAACACCCCGTCACACCAGCGTCACCTGAAAACTTTTCCTCTCACTAAATACGACACATGTGACGTTACTTCGTAACCCAGTTTCTTTTTAACCGACACTTTACCAAATACTGATCAAGAGATTATATATATATATATATATATATATATATATATATATATATATATATATATATATATATATATATATATATATATACAAAGGCAAAATGAAAAGGGAAAACAAGAGACAATACAGAAAATAAGTAAATAAGAGAGTAAAGCAAAAATTACATAGTACGAAAAATAGTATGAGTAATGATAAGATGAAGAATTGAACTCTCTACTGATAACAAGAGAATTGCTGGTTGCCTAATGACCAAACACGTGTTCATTAAATGGCCAAAAGACAAAGAAAAAAAAATGAACTTGTTAATTCATGAAAAAAGAAAATAAATTGCATTCCATGATAATTGCCTCTGGCCTCATTACACAGGTCACTACAACCACAACCTCTACCACTGAGCCCGTCACCACAACCACCCTAACGACAACTACAACCTAACCTAACCATTCACAACCACTACAACAAGGGATGATACAATGTGGCACCTCTACAACCATCATCCACTACAATAACCACCCCTACAACCACCACCCACTACAATAACCACCCCTACAACCACCACCCACTACAATAACCACCCATACAACCACCACCCACTACAATAACCACCCATACAACCACCACCCACTACAATAACCACCCCTACAACCACCACCCCTACAACCACCACCCACTACAATAACCACCCCTACAACCACCACCCCTACAACCACCACCCACTACAATAACCACCCCTACAACCACCACCCACTACAATAACCACCCCTACAACCACCACCCACTACAATAACCACCCATACAACCACCACCCCTACAACCACCACCCACTACAATAACCACCCCTACAACCACCACCCACTACAATAACCACCCCTACAACCACCACCCACTACAATAACCACCCCTACAACCACCACCCACTACAATAACCATCCCTACAACCACCACCCACTACAATAACCATCCCTACAACCACCACCCACTACAATAACCATCCCTACAACCACCACCCACTACAATAACCAAGTGGGCCACTTGGCCACCCCGAGGCTGATCCATGTGGCCCATATCAGGGCCAGTTAAATGGCCATGTTGGACGTATCCCATTCTTATGGAAATGGCCAGCCACGTCCCGTCCCCCTTCCCCCCCACGAGACAACCCCCTCCCCCTCACACCCCCACCCCCACCCCCCCTCACCCCCCACCCCCCACCCCCCCCGACAACTGATTTGTTTCTCATTTCTAGACACGACGTGCAGGGGGGGGAGGAGGGGAGGGGATGGGGGAAGGGGGGGGGAAGGGGGAGTAATGTGATATATATAGGATTTACCCCTTCCTCTTCCTCTCCCCCCTCCCCCCCTTTGCTTCAGGCGCCCCTTCCTCCCTCTCCCCTCTCCTCCCCCCCCCCCTTGCATCAGGAGCCCATATGGGGTGGGGGGGGTTCCATGATGTACGTAAAGGGGGGAGGGGGGGAGGAGGGGGGAGGGGGGAGGGGGGAGGGGAGGGGGGTGAAGCGTGGATGACCATCTCCCCCTCGAGAGACCTTGTGGTCTCTGGAACCTCCCTGTACCCCCCCCCCCTCCCCTACTGTTCCTGTAGAAAACGGAGTGCGTGGTCTCTGTGATCGGTTTTCTGCATAGATAATACTGACTCATGAGGCCACTAACCTACCCGCCCCCCCCCCCACCCCCCCCATCCCCCCCCCAGCGAGAATGACGACCCGAAATTGCTATTAACATATTGATGGGGGAGGAGGGGAGGGGGGAGGAGGGGAGGGGGGGGAGGGGGGACAAAGATGGGGAGAAGGAGGGGGGGGGAGAGGTCATTGCTGGTCTATGAGTATGCGAAACGCCACGTTTCCTCACACACAAGTTTCATCAACTCAGTTTCGAAAGTTTCATTCGTATCACACATTTCGTTTTCTTTTTCATTTCACCAAGTTTTCATTTTTCCTCCACGCCAGTTTCACCTGTTCCGTGCCAGTTTCATGGCCAGTTTCATTTCTAACGTTTCAGTTTCATCCATAACACAGCAGCTTCACCCTATTGTTTCACCTCATCTTCCACTGATATATATACACAGAGAGAGAGAAACAGCTAGGTCATCACTGTGTCACGAGAGCAGGTACAGTACCAAAACTGTACCACTGTACCACTACACCCACCACTATATCACTGCTGTACCACTACTGTACCACTACAGCCACCACTGTATCACTGCTGTACCACTACAGCCACCACTGTATCATCAATGTACTACTACTGCACCACTACAGTCACCACTGTACCACCACAGTACTACCACTGTTTCACCACTGTACTCCCACTGTACCACTACAGCCCCCACTGTACCACCACTGTACCCCAATGTACCACTACAGTCACCACTGTACCACCACAGTATACCACTTATCACCACTGTAATCCCACTGTACCACTACAGCCACCCCTGTACCACCACTGTTTCACCACTGTACTCCCACTGTACCACTACAGCCCCCACTGTACCACCACTGTACCCCAATGTACCACTACAGCCCCCACTGTACCACCACTGTACCCCAGTGTACCACTACAGTCCCCACGTACCCCACTGTATCCCACTGTACCCCCACTGTACCCCACTGTACCCCCACTGTACCACAACAAGGGGGGGGGGTCATGACAACATATACATAATGACTCGATTTCCATATAAACACAGTCTCCACCATAACCAAAACTTGTCTCATTTTTCAAAAACTTTCCTTCAAAGTTTCTATTACTTTAGAGAAATTTCTATCCTACTTACACTACAGTGGTAATTCTAAGTCATACAATAAGTATAATAACGTGTCAATAAGTTTTATAGAAAGGCTGTGATGTAAAGTGGAAATAGATTCAAGTGATAGAAATTTCAGGACGAAAAAGAAATGAGCGAAAATATATGAACCTGAGCGTAGGATTCTGGGGGCGTCCCCAAGGGGCGTGATCTGATGTCTCCCTTGTTTATAATACGCGTCACACACACGTCTCCAACCAGACATGACTTACTTACACACTTACAGACATGGAATTTTTGATGAGGGGGGGGGGGAATATAAGTGTATGTAAAGTAGGTAGAGACAGAGACTTGATTTATATATATGTGTGTGTGTGTATGTGTGTGAGGGAAGAGAGAGAGAAGGAGGGGGATGGGGGTGATTTTTATATATATGTCTAGCGTGTCCATTTGTAGGGAGAGCTTTTTGAACGAAGAGGAGAACGTTCCAGCCTCTAGTGGATCCCGAGGGAGTTGTACACATTGTAGAGTACAGATTTGCCACAGGCTACAGAGGGGGCAGATGTGTTTTAGAAATTTGCATATATCAGAACGCGTCCTGGTTTTCTTTGACGACGTAGATATGATGTAGCCGTGTGTTTACAGAGGGAACGACCCTTGGGTGTAATGGCCTAGTGGCCTTTAACCTAAGCCTTATGGATGAGGTTAAAGATACGCCATGTATACACAAAGATCCTAGATTTATCATACTCTAACCCCAAACCCTCGTAACTTAACTCACTCTAACTTAACCTAACTTAACCCAGCCTAACTTTATTCTACCCTCAATCTAACTAAACCTACCGTAACCCTAAACCAACCTAAACTAACGTAAACATTAACCAGTAAAGTAAGTAACTTAAGCAAGAGCCTAACTTAAGATGACCTACGGCATGGTAAACTTACCAGATCTCTCTCTCTCTCTCTCTCTCTCTCT
>NC_092267.1:9641220-9668720 GCF_036320965.1 Panulirus ornatus | reverse complement strand
CACCTCCCCCCCCCCCATCACTTGCCCATTCCCCCGTCCCCATCACCAGCCAACGTGAACAAATCACATTACTCAGGCAACTCTCACACAGGAGTCCCCAGTGGCCACCATCCATCTCTGTCAACCACACTTCCCATTCTCGAACACACGGAACTGTCTTCGCTCTGTCTTCACCCCTCTGTCTTCACCCCTCTGTCTTCCTTCCTCTGTCTTCACCTCTCTGTCTTCATTCCTCTGCCTTCATTCCTCTGTCTTCATCTGTCTGTCTTCATTCTCCGCCAGGTCACCACATAACGGGACATCAACACAGAGGAATGTTGGGTAATGCATTATGAAGACAGAAATAGTAAACACGATCATTATCAAAAATCTGGTAAGCCATGACTGGAAATACATGGCGAGAAAGACATTAAAACTGACTATTAGCAACGATTTAAAATACACAAATAATATAACTATGTAATAATATAATCAAATAATTAAATAATTAAAAAATAATTAAATAAAAAAATTAAATAATCAAAAAAAGTAATTGTTAGAATTTCAGAATACGGTGTTCAGTTCTGGTCACCAAACTTGATCTATGAAGATTAAAAAAAAAATTGAACACGTACGAAGACAAACAACAAAACCCATTTTGTTATTACGAAGAATTGATCAAGAAGTGTTTCCTCGAATATAGCTAAGATTTTGAGGAAATCTTAACGAAATTTTGATATATAATGATTTTGGTATCTGGCTTTCCCATGTCCTCCCATGTATTATTACTGTCCTCCAGCAGATAACCTGGTCATAGACCATCAGGTCTTGTGTTATCTGGCTTTCCCATGTCCTCCCATGTATTATTACTGTCCTCCAGCAGATAACCTGGTCATAGACCATCAGGTCTTGTGTTATCTGGCTTTCCCATGTCCTCCCATGTATTATTACTGTCCTCCAGCAGATAACCTGGTCATAGACCATCAGGTCTTGTGTTATCTGGCTTTCCCATGTCCTCCCATCCCTTCCTCCGGGACCCATGGTTCCCACATCCAGTTTTCTGTGAGTGGGAGGAGACGAGAGGCGCGCTAGACAGGCTATTGCTGTAACAAATGGTATCATCACAGCCGGCACCTGTGGTCGCTCATCAGCTCCTCAACCCGAGGCACTGAACACCCCCACGTACACCCAGGTGGTGGTCCAGTACGTGGGTGAGCCAGATAACACAAGACCTGATGGTCTATGACCAGATTATCTGCTGGAGGACAGTAATAATACATGGGAGGACATGGGAAAGCCAGATAACACAAGACCTGATGGTCTATGACCAGGTTATCTGCTGGAGGACAGTAATAATACATGGGAGGACATGGGAAAGCCAGATAACACAAGACCTGATGGTCTATGACCAGGTTATCTGCTGGAGGACAGTAATAATACATGGGAGGACATGGGAAAGCCAGATAACACAAGACCTGATGGTCTATGACCAGGTTATCTGTTGGAGGGCAGTAATAATACATGGGAGGACATGGGAAAGCCAGATAACACAAGACCTGATGGTCTATGACCAGGTCATCTGCTGGACGACAGTAATAATATCCAACATTCCTAATCAATATAGAATGCCAGGAGGAAGGCAGGCAGATGGCTCCTTCCCTAACTACAACAGACGGAGACATAATAGTGAAGTAGATGGCTTCTTCTGCCCACCCACCACTCCCTCCGGCTCAACAAAATGTATTATAGCTAATGTATTACGCTAAGGAAAGTTTATAAGATAAAAGAAAGTTAGTAAACATTCTGCTTTAAGACAAGACTTTCAACACTCATAAGAAAAAAATTATTTAAGTTTCTAACTTGTCATGAACAGAAGATGAGATAGGAGTATATTACATTGTCATTCTTGAACATGTTTACTTGCTGATAATTAATAGATATCATTAAAGTATTTCTTTAAGTCATGTTCTAAACGTATTGAGAGTTCGTCTTGATAAATTATATTTTTCTCTTGTGTTTTTTTTTGTGTTACAGGAGCCAGTCATGGAGTACACGCCCTCACACAAATCAAGTTTAATGAAGAATAAAAAAAAAATACGAGAATAATATCTAAAAAGTTTTTGATAAAGAAAATAAAAAAAACTTTTTCAAAAAGAGGTCAGAAAGGCCAAAGCAACTTCGAGAAATGAATGTAACTTATGATCACAACTTAAAAGTAATTATATGTAACACACTGATGCCACTTGTAGACTTATCACAGTTCCATGGAACACATGTGTTTCCTCCAGTGGACTGTAGCCACTACTGGAAGCAAGATAAACACCCACTGGAAACATTACGTGTGATCATATCATAAGTATCTATATCAAGTTCTATAACCTGAGGTTGTAATCTTAAAGTTCAAGGCTAAGTTCAAGACGAACCACGTAGTTAAGTGTCATAATTGTGACACAACACAAATTAGAGATTGTGTGTGTCATTAACTTCTTCATCAGTGGTTGAGGAGATAAACGCTATCTCAGGAGGAGGTCAGGTCAAACGCGTCAGGTCAATTTAAAGTCTTACAACGGACGGACGGACGCACGGACGTACCGATATGTACGTGGCGGTGGTAGTGGTGGTGGTAGTGGCGGTGGTAGTGGCGGTGGTAGTGGTGGTGGTAGTGGCGGTGGTAGTGGCGGTGGTAGTGGTGGTGGTAGTGGTGGTGGTAGTGGCGGTGGTAGTGGCTGTGGTAGTGGTGGTGGTAGTGGTGGTGGTAGTGGCGGTGGTAGTGGCTGTGGTAGTGGTGGTGGTAGTGGCGGTGGTAGTGGCGGTGGTAGTGGTGGTGGTAGTGGTGGTGGTAGTGGCGGTGGTAGTGGTGGTGGTAGTGGCGGTGGTAGTGGCGGTGGTAGTGGTGGTGGTAGTGGTGGTGGTAGTGGCGGTGGTAGTGGTGGTGGTAGTGGCGGTGGTAGTGGTGGTGGTAGTGGCGGTGGTAGTGGCGGTGGTAGTGGTGGTGGTAGTGGTGGTGGTAGTGGCGGTGGTAGTGGCGGTGGTAGTGGTGGTGGTAGTGGTGGTGGTAGTGGCGGTGGTAGTGGCTGTGGTAGTGGTGGTGGTAGTGGCGGTGGTAGTGGTGGTGGTAGTGGTGGTGGTAGTGGTGGTGGTAGTGGTGGTGGTAGTGGTGGTGGTAGTGGTGGTGGTAGTGGCGGTGGTAGTGGTAGTGGTAGTGGTGGTGGTAGTGGTGGTGGTAGTGGTGGTGGTAGTGGTAGTGGTGGTGGTAGTGGTGGTGGTAGTGGTGGTGGTAGTGGTGGTGGTAGTGGCGGTGGTAGTGGTGGTGGTAGTGGTGGTGGTAGTGGTGGTGGTAGTGGTGGTGGTAGTGGTGGTGGTAGTGGTGGTGGTAGTGGTGGTGGTAGTGGTGGTGGTAGTGGCGGTGGTAGTGGTGGTGGTAGTGGTGGTGGTAGTGGTGGTGGTAGTGGTGGTGGTAGTGGTGTGGTAGTGGTGGTGGTAGTGGTGGTGGTAGTGGTGTGGTAGTGGTGGTGGTAGTGGTGGTGGTAGTGGTGGTGGTAGTGGTGGTGGTAGTGGTGGTGGTAGTGGCTGGTGGTAGTGTGTTGGTAGGGGCGGTGTGGTACTGGTGGTGTAGTGGTGGTGGTAGTGGTGGTGGTAGTGGGGTGGTAGTGGTGGTGGTAGTGGTGGTGGTAGTGGTGGTGGTAGTGGCGGTGGTGTGGTGTTGGTGGTAGTGGTGGTGGTAGTGGTTGGGTTTGGTAGTGGCGGTGTAGGTGGTGGTAGTGTTGGTGGTAGTGGTGGTGGTAGTGGCGGTGGTAGTGGCGGTGGTAGTGGTGGTGGTAGTGGTGGTGGTAGTGGCGGTGGTAGTGTGTGGTGTGGTGGTGGTAAGTGGTCGGTGGGTGTGAGTGGGTGGTAGTGGGTGGTAGGGGGTTTGGGGGTGGTAGTGGTGGTGGTAGGTGGTGGTGGTGGGTGGTGGAGTGGTGGTGGTAGTGGCGTGGTAGTTTTTATTATGGTGGTTAGTGGTGGTGGTAGGGGTGGTGGTAGTGGCGGTGGTAGTGGTGGTGGTGGTGGTGGTAGTGGTGGTGGTAGTGGCGGTGGTAGTGGTGGTGGTAGTGGTGGTGGTAGTGGTGGTGGTAGTGGTGGTGGTAGTGGTGGTGGTAGTGGTGGTGGTAGTGGCGGTGGTAGTGAGTGGTGGTGGTAGTGGTGGTGGTAGTGGTGGTGGTAGTGGTGGTGGTAGTGGTGGTGGTAGTGGTGGTGGTAGTGGTGGTGGTAGTGGCGGTGGTAGTGGTGGTGGTAGTGGTGGTGGTAGTGGTGGTGGTAGTGGTGGTGGTAGTGGAGGTGGTAGTGGTGGTGGTAGTGGTGTGGTAGTGGTGGTGGTAGTGGTGGTGGTAGTGGGGTGGTATGGTGGTGGTAGTGGTGGTGGTAGTGGTGGTGGTAGTGGGGGGTAGTGGTGGTGGTAGTGGCGGTGGTAGTGGTGGTGGTAGTGGTGGTGGTAGTGGTGGTGGTAGTGGTGGTGGTAGTGGTGGTGGTAGTGGCGGGTGGTACTGGTGGTGGTAGTGGTGGTGGTAGTGGTGGTGGTAGTGGCGGTGGTAGTGGTGGTGGTAGTGGTGGTGGTAGTGGTAGTGGTGGTGGTAGTGGTGGTGGTAGTGGCGGTGGTAGTGGTGGTGGTAGTGGTGGTGGTAGTGGTGGTGGTGGTGGTAGTGGTGGTGGTAGTGGCGGTGGTAGTGGTGGTGGTAGTGGTGGTGGTAGTGGCGGTGGTAGTGGTGGTGGTAGTGGTGGTGGTAGTGGTAGTGGTGGTGGTAGTGGTGGTGGTGGTAGTGGTGGTGGTAGTGGCGGTGGTAGTGGTGGTGGTAGTGGCGGTGGTAGTGGCGGTGGTAGTGGTGGTGGTAGTGGTAGTGGTGGTGGTAGTGGCGGTGGTAGTGGTGGTGGTAGTGGTGGTGGTAGTGGTAGTGGTGGTGGTAGTGGTGGTGGTAGTGGCGGTGGTAGTGTGGTGGTAGTGGTGGTGGTAGTGGTGGTGGTGGTGGTAGTGGTGGTGGTAGTGGCGGTGGTAGTGGTGGTGGTAGTGGTGGTGGTAGTGGTGGTGGTAGTGGTAGTGGTGGTGGTAGTGGTGGTGGTAGTGGCGGTGGTAGTGGTGGTGGTAGTGGTGGTGGTAGTGGCGGGTAAGTGGCAGTGAGACCAGTTGACGGCTGTTCAAACATGGCCAACACAAAACCCGCCAAACCGGACTAACCAGCCAAGCTCCACCCCGCTCCCCACTGGGGAGAACACCAGGCTCCACCCCTCTCCCCCACTGGGGAGAACACCAGGCTCCACCCCTCTCCCCCACTGGGGAGAACACCAGGCTCCACCCCTCTCCCCCACTGGGGAGAACACCAGGCTCCACCCCGCTCCCCCACTGGGCAGAACACCAGGCTCCACCCCACTCCCCACTGGGGAGAACACCAGGCTCCACCCCGCTCCCCCACTGGGGAGAACACCAGGCTCCACCCCGCTCCCCCACTGGGGAGAAGTCCAAGCTACACCCCGCTCCCCACAGGGGAGAACACCAGGCTCCACCCCGCTCCCCACAGGGGAGAACACCAGGCTCCACCCCGCTCCCCACTGGGGAGAAGTCCAAGCTACACCCCGCTCCCCACTGGGGAGAACACCAGGCTCCACCCCGCTCCCCACAGGGGAGAACACCAGGCTCCACCCCGCTCCCCACAGGGGAGAACACCAGGCTCCACCCCACTCCCCACTGGGGAGAACACCAGGCTCCACCCCTCTCCCCACTGGGGAGAACACCAGGCTCCACCCCGCTCCCCCACTGGGGAGAACACCAGGCTCCACCCCGCTCCCCCACTGGGGAGAACACCAGATTACACCCCGCTCCCCACTGGGGAGAACACCAGGCTACACCCCGCTCTCCCACGGGCGAGAACACCAGGCTCCACCCCGCTCCCCCACTGGGGAGAACACCAGGCTCCACCCCGCTCCCCACAGGGGAGAACACCAGGCTCCACCCCGCTCCCCCACTGGGGAGAAGTCCAAGCTACACCCCGCTCCCCACTGGGGAGAACACCAGGCTCCACCCCGCTCCCCACTGGGGAGAACACCAGGCTCCACCCCGCTCCCCACAGGGGAGAACACCAGGCTCCACCCCACTCCCCACTGGGGAGAACACCAGGCTCCACCCCTCTCCCCACTGGGGAGAACACCAGGCTCCACCCCGCTCCCCCACTGGGGAGAACACCAGGCTCCACCCCACTCCCCACTGGGGAGAACACCAGGCTCCACCCCTCTCCCCACTGGGGAGAACACCAGGCTCCACCCCGCTCCCCACTGGGGAGAACACCAGGCTCCACCCCGCTCCCCACTGGGGAGAACACCAGATTACACCCCGCTCCCCACTGGGGAGAACACCAGGCTACACCCCGCTCTCCCACGGGCGAGAACACCAGTCTCCACCCCGCTCCCCCACTGGGGAGAACACCAGGCTCCACCCCGCTCCCCACAGGGGAGAACACCAGGCTCCACCCCGCTCCCCCACTGGGGAGAAGTCCAAGCTACACCCGCTCCCCACTGGGGAGAACACCAGGCTCCACCCCGCTCCCCACTGGGGAGAACACCAGGCTCCACTCCGCTCCCCACTGGGGAGAACACCAGGCTCCACCCCACTCCCCACTGGGGAGAACTCCAAGCTCCACCCCACGCCCCACTGGGGAGAACACCAGGCTCCACCCCGCTCCCCACTGGGGAGAACACCAGGCTCCACTCCGCTCCCCACTGGGGAGAACACCAGGCTCCACCCCACTCCCCACTGGGGAGAACTCCAAGCTCCACCCCACGCCCCACTGGGGAGAATACCAGGCTCCACCCCGCTCCCCACTGTGTTTACCTCACCCACTGGGGAGGAGAACACCAGCAACCAACCCTCATGCCATCAATTTGTGCTCAAATACTTCACTTCTTCGTTTTCTTCGTCCACTCAAGGGTGTTTCGTGTAACACTGTGTTGCCTGTAGTACAGCATAGTCGCACAGAACACTTGTGTTGCCTCCACAGTGGGCAACACTTACAGGCACTGAAATGTAAAACTGGTTTGGAAAAATTGCTTTAGAAACAGGAAAAAATATCTACACCAAGTTCCCACGTGGAACTTTAATCAAGTACAAGGACAAAAAAGTTCCAAGTTAAACCATCATTTTTTTTTTTTTTTATAAAGTTTCGTAAATCAGACAAAATCCAAAATAGATTTACTGAAGAACTTCATAAAAAGAACTTTAATGAAGAACTTTGATATACAAAGTTTCATGACCACAGGAATGAAACTTTTCGAAGTTCTGACCTAAGTCATGTTGTAGAGGCTTACAAAGGACGAACCGCTGTACCACGGACCGGACCACGGACCGCTGTACCACGGACCGGGCCACGAACCGCTGTACCACGGACCGGGCCACGGACCGCTGTACCACGGACCGGGCCACGACCCGCTGTACCACGGACCGGGCCACGACCCACTGTACCACGGACCGGACCACGAACCGCTGTACCACGGACCGGGCCACGACCCGCTGTACCACGGACCGGGCCACGAACCGCTGTACCACGGACCGGGCCACGACCCGCTGTACCACGGACCAGGCCACGAACTGCTGTACAACGGACCGGGCCACGAACCGCTGTACCACGGACCGGACCACGGACCGCTATACCACGGACCGCCTGCCACGAACTGCTGTACCACGGACCGGGCCACGACCCGCTGTACCACGGACCAGGCCACGAACTGCTGTACAACGGACCGGGCCACGAACCGCTGTACCACGGACCGGGCCACGACCCGCTGTACCACGGACCGGGCCACGAACCGCTGTACCACGGACCGGGCCACGAACCGCTGTACCACGGACCGGGCCACGAACCGCTGTACCACGGACCGGGCCACGACCCGCTGTACCACGGACGGGCCACGACCCGCCTATACCACGGACCGGGCCACGAACTGCTGTACCACGGACCGGGCCACGACCCGCTGTACCACGGACCGGGCCACGAACTGCTGTACCACGGACCGGGCCACGAACCGCTGTACCACGGACCGGGCCACGACCCGCTGTACCACGGACCGGGCCACGACCCGCTGTACCACGGACCGGGCCACGAACCGCTGTACCACGGACCGGGCCACGACCGCTGTACCACGGACCGGGCCACGAACCGCTGTACCACGGACCGGGCCACGACCCGCTGTACCACGGACCGGGCCACGAACCGCTGTACCACGGACCGGGCCACGGACGCCAGGTACACCAACGGCCGTGTGGAAACGACCATGTCGTGTTTGTCGTCGTGGAAGTAGTAACCTGAACCCCATCTTCTATTGGAGTATCCATCAAGCCAGGTAGGTGTGTGAGACATGGCGGTTCTCACCAAGACTCAAAAGGCCCACAGAGAGGCCCTAGCTGTTCTGCACTATCATAGATCCTTTCTTTTCTACACACACACACACACACACACACACACACACACACACGGTGAGAGACCAGGCCATTATACCACAGGGTCTTCGTACCGTCGTGCTCGAAGACCATACCCCTCCCCCCCCCCCAACCGTAGTTCTCACACCAAGAACCACAACCCCCCTTCCCCCCCCCCCACACACACCCCCACACTACCACATTTTTTAGAAAAACTGGTTTGTGATTTAATGGCAGAACAAGACAGGTTCCAGTAATACAATAAAACTGTGTGTGTGTGTGTGTGTGTGTGTGTGTGTGTGTGTGTGTGTCTTTGAATTACCTAAGTTCATGGTGGGCGGGGGTGGGGGTGGGGGGGAGGGGGTGAAGGAAACTGAACTTGGTTAGGTTTTCTAGAACTTATGTTGGTGTTGTTAGAGAAAGCCAAGTTCAAGACGACGGCAGATGAACGACATGGACGACCCCTCACCTCCCCCATCCCACCTAACACGACAGACTTAGCGGGTAGTACCACGACCATAACGACCCACGACCCCCCACACAAGGAGGTAGTACCACGACCATAACGACCCACGACCCCCAGATTAGGTCAGCACGACCGATCGTCGCCAACACCAAGCCTGAGTTACCCTGACACATCTCTATTCTAGGGAGACCCTGCCTCCCTGCCTCCCTCCCTGCCTCCCCTGCCTCCCTCCCTGCCTCCCTCCCTGCCTCCCTCCCTGCCTCCTCTGCCTCCCTGCCTGCCTCCCTGCCTCCCTCCCTGCCTCCCTGCCTGCCTCCCTCCCCACCTCCCTCCCTGCCTCCCTCCCTCCCTCCCTGCCTCCCCTGCCTCCCTCCCTGCCTCCCTGCCTCCCCTGCCCGCCCGCCCACCCGGGGGCGTGTGGGCGTCATCTGTCCCGGACGACCGATGCACCACGCCCACGCCAACAATTAAACGGTTATAATGGCACATACGGCGCAGGGGGGGGGGGTGGAAGGGGCGCTTCCCCCCCCCCCCGCAGCAATTAAGCCTCTCTTACCAAGTCTTTGCCACGAGACGTCCATCCCACGGTCCAGCTACACACACACACACACACACACACACACAGACTCGAACCCCACCACTCATGAGATGTGGCCCGGAGACTCTGCAGAGAGAGAGAGAGAGAGAGAGAGAGAGAGAGAGAGAGAGAGAGAGAGACATACAGATTACTAACAAAATCCACGTAGGCACTCCACACACACAGACACACACACAGACACACACACACACACTAACCCTTGCTATAATTAAACATGTTAAACCCACGCACATCATCTAACCTCCACACTTCACAGGGGCGACAGCAGTACTTCCTAAACGATAAATCTCGCCCTTATAGGCCGAACATAACAGCCACATTAATATATCTTTTTTTCTTTTTCTTTTTTTCCCTCTCTATTACCACAGGTAAATGGTTAAGGTTATTTCTCAAAGATAACATGATCAGTCTCCTGGGTGGTCACTCATACTGATGATAACAGCACAAGTGATGGTTATCTTTTTATCTATGAACGATGAAGGGGAAGTTTTTATCTTAATGGTTATGTACGGTGGGTGAGGTGATCACGACCACCCCCGGGGGGGGGGGGGGGGGGATGGTGGCCCACCCTGAGGGGGGAGGGGGGGTGCCACAGAGAGAGAGAGAGAGAGAGAGAGAGGAGAGAGAGAGAGAGAGAGAGAGAGAGAGAGAGAGAGAGAGAGGGGGGGGGGCCCCCTCCCCCCCCTGCCATCAAATGACAAACGTGGCACAGAAAAAATTGGTCACATTTAAAAAAAAAATATATCCATTTAAAAACTCCCTTAAAAACGACAGGAATTGGACACGTGTGACAGGAATAAACACATCAAAAGGCGCAAAAAAAAAATAAATAAATAAATGAAATATCCCAGTAAATATTGATGTGACATTAACGAGGTTTATATATCCTTCAACGCCCACGTGACCCTCGCTACCATGCAGGGCCCCTAGTGACCAGGGTTTAACAGCCTCATACCTCGTTACAGTCTGGGGAATGTTGGATGATGGTATACGACCATTAGAGATCATTTGATGTTGTTCAATGTGTGTGTGTGTGTGTGTGTGTGTGTGTGTGTGTGTGTGTGTAGGGTAGATGTGTGGTGTGGTGTTTGTGTGAGCTTCATACGGAATCCCTTTCAATACTCAAACTTACAGGAAATGCTGTAGCCCTCGGTACAGAACTGTATTCTTAGAGGAACACTGACCATATTATACAGGAGGATCTTCTGTTAACTTGTGTGCATGACGGCAGCGGCAACGCACGAACAAGAACGGAATACGCGAGTGCCACACAGGCACTTGACCCCTGACCATCACTCCACACCCGCCCCAGCCCCGCCACCCCTAGACCAAACCCACCCTACTGCCGCCAGACCCACCCACCCACCCCACCTCCAGCCGCCCCTCATCACTCGATATTGGGATCCGATTCTGATGAGACGCACGGACGCACGGACGCACGGACTGTGTGTGTGTCGCGACGCGTGGCCACCCAACCCTGGAAAAGATCCTCACGTCTCGGATATCTACTGTGTCTCCACATGACGCCGCCGGGGGAGGAGGAAGGAGGAGGACTTGCTCCTGACGTACGTACGTACAACTGGTGACCATGGAACGACGGACGCCCAGCTGGGGCCAAGATGCGACAGTGACGTACGTACAACTGGTGACCATGGAACGACGGACGCCCAGCAGGGGGCCAAGATGCGACAGCGACGTACGTACAACTGGTGACCATGGAACGACGGACGCCCAGCAGGGGCCAAGATGCGACAGCGACGTACGTACAACTGGTGACCATGGAACGTCGGACGCCAGCAGGGGGCCAAGATGCGACAGCGACGTACGTACAACTGTTGACCATGGAACGTCGGACGCCCAGCAGGGGCCAAGATGCGACAGCGACGTACGTACAACTGGTGACCATGGAACGTCGGACGCCCAGCAGGGGCCAAGATGCGACAGCGACGTACGTACAACTGGTGACCATGGAACGTCGGACGCCCAGCAGGGGCCAAGATGCGACAGTGACGTACGTCGAGGTGACCATGGGACGTCGGACGCCCAGCTGGGGCCAAGATGCGACAGCGACGTACGTACAACTGGTGACCATGGAACGTCGGACGCCCAGCAGGGGCCAAGATGCGACAGTGACGTACGTCGAGGTGACCATGGGACGTCGGACGCCCAGCTGGGGCCAAGATGCGACAGCGACGTACGTACAACTGGTGACCATGGAACGTCGGACGCCCAGCAGGGGCCAAGATGCGACAGTGACGTACGTCGAGGTGACCATGGGACGTCGGACGCCCAGCTGGGGCCAAGATGCGACAGCGACGTACGTACAACTGGTGACCATGGAACGTCGGACGCCCAGCAGGGGCCAAGATGCGACAGTGACGTACGTCGAGGTGACCATGGGACGTCGGACGCCCAGCTGGGGCCAAGATGCGACAGCGACGTACGTACAACTGGTGACCATGGAACGTCGGACGCCCAGCAGGGGCCAAGATGCGACAGCGACGTACGTACAACTGTTGACCATGGAACGTCGGACGCCCAGCAGGGGCCAAGATGCGACAGTGACGTACGTCGAGGTGACCATGGGACGTCGGACGCCCAGCTGGGGCCAAGATGCGACAGCGACGTACGTACAACTGGTGACCATGGAACGTCGGACGCCCAGCAGGGGCCAAGATGCGACAGTGACGTACGTCGAGGTGACCATGGGACGTCGGACGCCCAGCTGGGGCCAAGATGCGACAGCGACGTACGTACAACTGGTGACCATGGAACGTCGGACGCCCAGCAGGGGCCAAGATGCGACAGTGACGTACGTCGAGGTGACCCCCCCAGCATGAGGGTTGGACGTTTCTCGGTGCGACATCAAGGCGTTCATGGTCTGCTGGCGGCGCCCCTCGTGAGCCACGTCTTGATCAAGTTTCCTCCTGCTAAAGGGGACGACCTCCATCGTTTGCTTGAAGACGTCCCCCTCCACACACACAGTCAGTATTCCAGGTCCTCGACCCATTACCACCTTCGACAAAGCCACCACGTCCCCCTTCCCTCGATCAATGCCAGGTCCTCGACCCATTACCACCTTCGACAAAGCCACCACGTCCCCCTTCCCTCGATCAATGCCAGGTCCTCGACCCATTACCACCTTCGACAAAGCCACCACGTCCCCCTTCCCTCGATCAATGCCAGGTCCTCGACCCATTACCAGTTTCGACAGAGCCATCACGTCCCCCTTCCCTCGATCAATTCCAGGTCCTCAACCCATTACCAGCTTCGACAGAGCCATCACGTCCCCCTTCCCTCGATCAATGCCAGGTCCTCGACCCATTACCAGCTTCGACAGAGACGCCACGTCCCCCTTCCCTCGATCATGCCTAACTTGCATGCGACCTGGTCCATCTTCTCATCCAGCCTCCAACTCCGAAGTGGATCCGAACATTCGTCCTCAAACCGTCGCCTCCCACGCCCTTGCCTACAAATTCTACAAAGCTCACGTCCCCTCACCCGACCCAGGCACTTAGGAGGCAACTATGATCTTCGCCACCTACGTCGGTGGTGGGGGAAGACCGGAGCATCTGTCTCTCTGTAACCAGGAAACGCTAGCTCGACACGCTTCCCCGAGGCCAATACTAATGATGTTTTTAGTCAGATTAGGAGAGAGAGAGAGAGAGAGAGAGAGAGAGAGAGAGAGAGAGAGAGAGAGAGAGAGGAGACAGAAGGATCCCTCCCACGCCCGGTTAGGGAGCGTAGGACGTCGATGGCCCACATCCGTATGGACGGGGAAGGGGGGGTCTGTCGGCGGAGGTTGGGCGTCTAGGACGCGTAGGGCAGGACATGGTGCTGTCGACCCTCCTGGAGGTGGGGGGGTGGGAGAGAGAGAGAGAGAGAGAGAGAGAGAGAGAGAAGGGTATGACAACAGAACAATTGGGGTGAACTAGGTCAAAGCTCTCTCTCTCTCTCTCTCTCTCTCTCTCTCTCTCTCTCTCTCTCTCTCTCTCTCTCTCTCTGTGGACATCAAGAGCAGCAGTAGTATTCAGCTCACGGGAAAAAAAAAGAGCCAATATTTTTTTTGTGGGGGAGTAAATCTACAATGGAATTGACTTTGCTACAACGTAATGAGACAACACTTACCTCCTCACCGTGTCCACCCGCAACATATAAACTCTGAAGCAACATTATCATCTCAAGTCTACATCTTAAAAAAAACTTCCCCTAAACTTTGAATAGTCTAATTCTAACTTCTAAACTTCGTCTGACACTTTTCTCAAAACTTTACTGCCTCAAACTTTCCTTCAAACTTTATTTCAAAGTTCCTTCTGAACTTAAATTCTCTCGAACTTGCTTATGAACGAAATTCCTTTCCACGATTAAAGCTGAATGAACGGAGGCTAATCAATTACATATTCAAAACTAAAGCCCATAACTCACTCGTAATTAATCAGGTAATTAACTTAATTAGCCACGTAATAACCAGCTTATCACCTAATAAGGCCAGACGTTAATGGTCTCCCAACGTACTGTATCTTAACCCCACAATGACACGCTGTAACTCATGTGTTACAAGAAAGTACAGAAATACAGTGTGGTTACGGAGGCTTCAAGGATACACCTTCGCATTATACTGTACCTGTATCCCTTATTACACAACTTATGATCGCTTCTGTATACACACTTTGTATCCACATGTATGTATGCCCTTTGTATACATAGTGAAGTCATTAATGTAATTTTCTCGTATATTTTCATCATAAAAGCGAGCTTTGACGACCTACCAAACCACTTGAATTCTGGTTCCGAGGTCGACCGAGTCGAAGCTTCGTAGAAGATCTCGAGTTAATGATTCGGAAGTGATTGTGGTCTCAGGAAACTGGACACTCGAAGCTTAGCTGAAGGATCAGAGAAGATTATCTCCTCAGTAAGCTTAACGCTTCATGTATTAAGCTGAACGGCTAATGCTGCAGGGAAAGCTTGCTGATTTGTGAGTGAACGTTCTAAACAGTTTAACTGATGAGTGAAGTGGATTCATAAGGTCTTAAATGCCACAACGGTTCGATGCTTCAGATACAACGAACCTGGGTTTAGGTGGGTCGAATCACAGACAAGCGTAATGGTGAACTAGGGTTCAAGGTGGGTCGAAAATGACACACGTGATGAAACAGGGTTCAGATGAGTCGAAGCAGCGACACGCAACCGAGACATCATATCACAACGCTGGTATATCCGACGAGAAAGACGTCAACATAGAATGACTTCACTGCCTGACATCATGGGACATCAACAACTCACAAACAGTGGATTCACAACACTATACAACATTTCCTCCAGACATCACATGAAACTGAGTTAGCAATCACACTTCTTTCACATGCTTTTAATGTCGCATTTTATTTTTCTCTTCAACATTTAAAGTCCATTATGGGTTTATTCTAGCTTTATTCTATTCTAGCTTTATCTAATCTAGCGTTATTTAATTCTAGCTTTATCTAATTCTAGCCTTATTTAAATGCTATCTTGCCATATTTGAGTTCTATTTGCTTCTCCTCAAGCGATACACCAACCTGATTCATACACCCAGCTACACTTACGCCATAATGTATACAGATGTGTTCGCTATACACAGGCGACCCTAAAAGGCAACCCGACATTAAACGACCATTAGATACGGGTTAAACTGTAAGTAGAAATTACCGTTATAACAGAGTACCTGTAACAGAGAGTCTACCGTTTAATAACAGAGGCGAACAGGGAAATTCCTTTATCATCTTCATCGAGTAAATATTTATCCAATAAATTATACATTTGTTCACGGTCAATAAATACGAAAAGAAAATGGCGGACGTTATCTTATCTTTAACCGTGACTCACGGATCCTTTCACAACACACCGAGAACGGCTCCTCTGCTTTGAGCTTAATGGGGCAAAGATGAGATGATTTTATGAGCTGTTTGCGTGCAAGGAGGGAACCCAGGGTGTGTGTGTGTGTGTGTGTGTGTGTGTGTGTGTGTGTGTGTGTGTGTGTGTGCGTGTCTGTCTGTCTGTCTGTCTGTGTGTATGTGTGTGTGTGTGTGTGTGTGTGTGTGTGTGTGTGTGTGTGTGTGTGTGTCTGTCTGTCTGTCTGTCTGTCTGTCTGTGTGTGTGTGTGTATCTGTCAGTCTGTCTGTCTGCGTTGGTGTGTGTATGTGTGTGTGTGTGTGTGTGTGTGTGTGTGTGTGTGTGTGCGCGCGCAAAGGAGCAATTATATTTAATGAGGTAATATATCTACGTATTATCTACGACCCAATTGGATAACGAGGTTTAAGACACAAGATGTGTAAGATGGTTCGTTCTGGGGGGGTTTTAAGGATCAGGTCATTAGGTCAGGTCATCACCATTTATGTTATAAAAGGGTCGTACCGTTGTCTTCAAGGGTCGTACCGTCGTGCTCAAGGGCCGTACCGTCGTGTTCAAGGGTCGTACCGTCGTGCTCAAGGGTCGTACCGTCGTGCTCAAGGGTCGTACCGTCGTGCTCAAGGGTCGTACCGTCGTGCTCAAGGGTCGTACCGTCGTGCTCAAGGGTCGTATACCGTCGTGCTCAAGGGTTACTAATCTTTACACACACACACACACACACACACACAACAGAAAACGTGACAACAGACACAGTAACAAACTTCCTTTCCAATCAACCCATTAAGTTGTTAACCTACGCATTATGATAACTATATTCTTCAGTCATTTCGTCCCATCTTGTCTTGTCAGATATTATACTAAGCCACTGGCTGGCTTGGACAACACAGGTGTTCGACCCCAGCTTCCTGAGCACACAGGATCGACCCCCACCACAGTATACGACCCAAACCATCTTGTTAAACGTTTACATGGGTCGGGTAATTACAGGTCTGCCAATTCCTCATATCAAATATATCGATAACATAATCACAATCATAAAATCACATTAAAATATAATTACATTAATCGCTCATCACATTTTCCGTCAAAGTATTACAATTATTTTCTAATTACAAGAAAAAAAATAATCTAAAAATAAAATTACATTATTTTTCGGGAGGGGGAGTAAAAGATGAGACCGAATGGAGGAAAATGTATTTTGTGTCAGTCAAATGTAATTTGTATTGCTAATTGGCCTATCATGTCATGGGGTAGAGCAATAGAAATTAATGATGAAATAGAATACAGCCAATTTTTAATCTGGTGCCGCTGATGGCGGTTTCTGGCAGCTCGGGTGAGAGAAAATTAAAGAGATAATTAAGGTAATTCATTATAATTATAGATGGTTGTGTGTCTTGCCATGTCATCCGTGTGTGTGTGTGTGTGTCCTTGAACACGACGGTACGACCCTTGAGCACGACGGTGCGACCCTTGAGCACGACGGTACGACCCTTAAGCACGACGGTATACGACCCTTGAGCACGACGGTACGATCCTTGGGCACGACGGTACGACCCTTGAGCACGACGGTATACGACCCTTGAGCACGACGGTACGATCCTTGGGCACGACGGTACGATCCTTGGGCACGACGGTATACGACCCTTGAGCACGACGGTATACGACCCTTGAGCACGACGGTACGATCCTTGGGCACGACGGTACGACCCTTGAGCACGACGGTACGACCCTTGAACACGACGGTACGATCCTTGAACACGACGGTACGATCCTTGAGCATGATGGTACGACCCTTGACCACGACGGTACGACCCTTGAACACGACGGTACGATCCTTGAGCATGACGGTACGACCCTTGACCACGACGGTACGACCCTTATGCATGACTGCATGACACTTGATCATATAACAATATTTCTAAACGTTTGTATGCGAGATGCAAAAACAATTTCATGTATCACAAATTACCTTACAGGTCAATCTGTTATATTACGTCACTTAATAATGATATACACCTCCATATTATGAAAAAAAAATCTTGATTATAAATTGGCTTGTTAAATGCATCGGTTCATCAAGTTACACAGATAACATAATATTTTCTCAATTCATCTATATAAGCTAAGGTGACTTCGGTAATTAAATGTAATTTTTACATTTCCTGTGAGGCAAAAAATTTTATTAGTTTCACAATCGTAACTGATCAATTAAAAGTAACTCTAGGACAAATGTAACTATAGAAAATCAACTTGACCTAATAATATAAATAAATGTGAAAATGGGTTATATTAAAAATAATTACATTAAAAATCTTTATCCTTTTCTTACGTGGAGGAAAAGGATATTCGTCTGAAAGTCATAACTGTGGTCAGTTAACACTACTCAGTAAATAACTGATCAGTTAACACTACTCAGTAAATAACTGATCAGTTAACACTACTCAGTAAATAATTGATCAGTTAACACTACTCAGTAAATAACTGATCAGTTAACACTACTCAGTAAATAACTGATCAGTTAACACTACTCAGTAAATAATTGATCAGTTAACACAACTCAGTAAATAATTGATCAGTTAACACAACTCAGTAAATAATTGATCAGTTAACACTACTCAGTAAATAACTGATCAGTTAACACTACTCAGTAAATAACTGATCAGTTAACACTACTCAGTAAATAATTGATCAGTTAACACAACTCAGTAAATAATTGATCAGTTAACACTACTCAGTAAATAATTGATCAGTTAACACTACTCAGTAAATAACTGATCAGTTAACACTATTCAGTAAACACCAGCGCGCGGTCCAGGCCAGCCCCGCTGTTCCAACATTCCGCCAGACGTTGTGTTAAACTATGTTCTTCTGTGTACAATACCCAGCAGCTCCTCACCAAACCACCATTACTGATTTCTCCGTCCGACAACCTTCCTCCATCATGCTCAATGTATGATAATAAAACACGTCCCCCTTCCCCCCAGCCCAACCATCAGTAGGCTTTTTAGAAGTTCATTTGTTTTGGCGCGACGAGCAATGGCGGCAGCGCGCCAAACGCCTTTACCGTTCACGTCTTCGCGCTGATTTATGGACGTAAATTGCGCTGTTCTGAAGGTCGTTCAGACATGAAAGGTTTACGTGGCAGGGACGATAAAAAAAAAAGAAATAATTATACAGAAGAGTATATACACGGATTCCATGACATAAAGTTATGTGCGCGTTTCTTTTTGTCTGTTTGCATAAGCGCGCAAGGATTCGTGTACGGCATTCGTGTTCGTAAAAAAAAAAATAAAGTTATTCGTGTCGGTGTATTTCATTGCATTCGTGTAAAGAGTTACCATCACTACAGCAGTGATGGAAAAATGAACAATTTATATAGTTACTGCCGGCCATCAAAATTACAGTCTTACCATTAATATAAACTAGACTTAAGATAAAATATTTTCACATTATGGTAAAATGTTCAACTGTAAACTTTATTATTATTACTCTGTACATAAATATAATGACAACAGCAAATGGCTTCTAACTTACGTAATGCATTCCAAATTATATTGTTTATTCATATCAAGTCCAACTGGTTTGATGTGAAATACAAACATATCAGGATTATGTATACACGAACATTTAAGAATATACATCGCATCGTTTGTTAATATCTCGGAATATATATGAAAATAATTTAAGACTCAATATTCGAGAATATATATATGACTTGTATTTCATTGCTCAACACGACATTATCTGTACGTTAACACAGCTCGCGTTGTCGTTCCGTGCCAGCTGCAGCGGTACGATAATTACCAAATATTTACGAGGGTAGGGGAAGGGAGAAGCCATCGAAAATTGATAAATAAGTTGGCGTTCTCATTTTTCCTATAATCATAGCTGCCATTACGGTACATGAGACATATAATCATAGCGCTGTGCCTTCACCTACAGCCCTGAAATTGATAGATTATAATGTATTACCCCAAGGGGTGGTATCGTATGTAACTAGCAGCAGCAAGGTGATGTACGATAATTATAGATCAGGTGGGCGATAAACACGCAGACAAGCCAACACGCAAGAGAGGTCATACATATGACCTCGAACCCTTCTCCGTGCACGCAAACTGACCTACACACGCACGCTCACTCACACGCATGGCTACCTTCTGTCCATCTATCTATCTTTCTATCTATCACGCACCGAACTCACCTCTCTCTCTCTCTCTCTCTCTCTCTCTCTCTCTCTCTCTCTCTCTCTCTCTCTCTCTCTCTCTCTCTCTCTCTGCCAGCCCCAAGCTAGAGGACTTAACTAGGAATTAGGGCTAAAGCACCAGTGATTTGGAGCGACTCACACCAAGCCCCCATCATGACCTGTTATTACTTACTGCGCTAAGAACAACATGGGGACTACACTGGCTGCCTGCCCGGGGACTACTGGCTGGCTGGGGGCTACACAGGCTGGCTGGGGACTACACTGGCTGGCTGGGGGCTACACAGGCTGGCTGGGGGCTACACAAGCTGGCTGGGGGCTACACAGGCTGGCTGGGGACTACACTGGCTGGCTGGGGGCTACACAGGCTGGCTGGGGACTACACTGGCGAACTCCATCGCTATTGACCTCCAATACTGATGATCTCCAACAATGACGAACTCCAACACTGACGACCTCCAACACTGATTATCTCCAACAATGACGACCTCCAACACTTCAGCATACGCTATCATAATAACAAGATGAGGTTATTAGGTACAGTAGGGTTGAGGGTCAAGTCAATTGGGAGGTGAGTTTGAATGGTGAAAAACTGGAGGAAGTGAAGTGTTTTAGATATCTGGGAGTGGATCTGTCAGCGGATGGAACCATGGAAGCGGAAGTGGATCATAGGGTGGGGGAGGGGGCGAAAATTTTGGGAGCCTTGAAAAATGTGTGGAAGTCGAGAACATTATCTCGGAAAGCAAAAATGGGTATGTTTGAAGGAATAGTAGTTCCAACAATGTTGTATGGTTGCGAGGCGTGGGCTATGGATAGAGTTGTGCGCAGGAGGATGGATGTGCTGGAAATGAGATGTTTGAGGACAATGTGTGGTGTGAGGTGGTTTGATCGAGTAAGTAACGTAAGGGTAAGAGAGATGTGTGGAAATAAAAAGAGCGTGGTTGAGAGAGCAGAAGAGGGTGTTTTAAAATGGTTTGGGCACATGGAGAGGATGAGTGAGGAAAGATTGACCAAGAGGATATATGTGTCGGAGGTGGAGGGAACGAGGAGAAGAGGGAGACCAAATTGGAGGTGGAAAGATGGAGTGAAAAAGATTTTGTGTGATCGGGGCCTGAACATGCAGGAGGGTGAAAGGAGGGCAAGGAATAGAGTGAATTGGAGCGATGTGGTATACAGGGGTTGACGTGCTGTCAGTGGATTGAATCAAGGCATGTGAAGCGTCCGGGGTAAACCATGGAAAGCTGTGTAGGTATGTATATTTGTGTGTGTGGACGTGTGTATGTACATGTGTATGGGGGGGGTTGGGCCATTTCTTTCGTCTGTTTCCTTCCGCTACCTCGCAAACGCGGGAGACAGCGACAAAGTATAAAAAAAAAAAAAAAAAAAAAAAAATATATATATATATATATATATATATATATCAGATTCCGGTAATTAGGTAATCAACCCACATAGTCACATGACCTTAATCACTGTAAGGAATTTTCACACCACCATGACCTTTCTCTGACCTCAGTGACCTCATGAGAGGTCAAGGTCATCTAACTAGCAAAGATCTACATCAAACTCAAAATCTTTACTAACGAAAATCTTAATAAGGTCACTGTGGCCAAGAACAGAAAAATGAAATAAAATACAAATATAAAAAAAAAAATTAAAATATGAAAAACAAAATAAATCAAGGAATGGATATACATATACATATACATATATATATATATATATATATATATATATATATATATATATATATCCCTGGGGATAGGGGAGCAAGAATACTTCCCACGTATTCCCTGCGTGTCGTAGAAGGCGACTAAAAGGGGAGGGAGCGGGGGGCTGGAAATCCTCCCCTCTCATTTTTTTTTTTTTTTTTTTTTTTTTTTTTTTCCAAAAGAAGGAACAGACAGTTGGGCCAGGTGAGGGTAGTCCCTCAAAGGCCCAGTCATCTGTTCTTAACGCTACCTCGCTAATGCGGGAAATGGCGAATAGTTTGAAAGAAAAAAGAAAAAAAATATATATATATATATATATATATATATATATATATATATATATATATATATATATATATATATACATATATTTTGATAATTATAATAATAATAGTAATAATAATAATAACAATAATAATAATAATAATAATGATAATAATAATAATAATCTATCAAAATTTATCAAAACTTTAATAAAAACTAGGTTTAAAACTTGACCAAGTGGAGTAGTGAAGTAGTGAATACATCAATTAAACTGTACCCGCCATGTTTCACATAAAACCTGAGGATAAAACTATACAGTCTGTAGGGAAGGAAAATTTAAACCTACTGAAGTTTAAAACCTAAAACCTTAACCCTGGTCAGGTCGGCCGACCTGGCACCTACGGTACATCATACGTCCGCCACCGCTGCACTGGATGGAGAGGAAATGTTCTATTTCTAGAATGAACAAAGATGATTTTTTTTTTTTTTCCACGGTTACCAATATGAGATATCAAGCTTAATTTAACCTTAGTTTGATTATTTCTAATAAAGAATTCATGAAAACTTGTCTACTATCAAGCCTGCTTCTCTTACGGTTAAAAAAGTAAAAGATATTTTAGATTTCATACGAAATTAGCGCGATATAAATTTGAGTCTGACAATCTAAAATCTTTTAGTCAATAGATTATTAAGACGCTTAATCTATTGTTTCCTATATAAATAAAGCCCTTTACATTTATAATATGTGAATCTAAATCACGTTAGAGGATAATATAGATTTGTTTTAATACCATTTTTTCAAAAATAACACTGATATCATACCACGTTCTCCGTCCTTCAAGAAAAAAAAAATTGGCGCCGGGGTCTGACTGAAACTGTCGTACATTCCCGCATGTCTGGCAGCGTAATGGCGGCGACGCTGGGGTGAATCACGGCGCCAGATGCACTTGTGACATATACGGTTTATTTTGGCACCGGCGTGGCTCCCCTCCTTCACAATGGAGGACCGATATATCAGGGCATGATGCGCGCGCACCTTCCTGACGCGGCAGTGGCGACAAGAGGGAGGGGTGCGGCTGGCAGACGTAAGAACATTACCTCTTAAAAATGTCATATACAAAGCTGTTATTTACGAACAATACCAAAACGTATATATAAATCGTACTAATTATTATATCTCCTTTAACATCCTCATATTCTGTAAAAGATTATAAATAAATTGGCCAATAAATTCGCTACGATCGCATAGAAACATACTTCCAACTCTAAAAAGAAACACATTTTCATACTTTATTTAAATAACTCACTGTACACGCTGACGAGGGGGTCTCTCCACCCACCTCTTAGTCTCGACAGTCCTCTGTCTCGACACCACGTCTCGACAGGCCCGTCTCAGCACCGTCTCGACAGACAGAGACACAGAACCAACCAGAGACGCGCCTGGTTCGAGCTGTCTCGCTCGCTAATGAGACAAAAGGTTCGAAGCGGATTCGAACACTCGCGAACCCAGGAGGCTACCGGCGTCCCCCACGGCTGTCGTCCACTTCCGTCTGTCGTTCTTACGATCCCACAGGAAGCGTCTACGATCCTACAGGACATAATTACAATACTACAGGACTCACTTACGATAATACCGGACGCACATACGATATCGCTTCAGAACGCACTTACGATGGCAGAAGACGCACTTACGATAGCAGAAGACGCACTTACGATAGCATAGGACGCAATTACGACAGCATAAGACGCAATTACGATAGCATAGGACGCACTTACGATAGCATAAGACGCACTTACGATAGCATAGGACGCACTTACGATAGTATAGGACGCACTTACGATAGCATAGGACGCACTTACGACAGCATAAGACGCACTTACGACAGCATAAGACGCACTTACGATAGCATAGGACGCACTTACGATAGCATAGGACGCACTTACGATAGCATAGGACGCACTTATGATAGCACAGGACGCACTTTCGAAACTACACGACGCGCTTACGACACTGTAGGACGCGTTTACGACACTACAAGAGACACATACAAGTTAGGATTGCCTCACACACGACCGCAGGCAGAGTGTAGTACAGCAATATTGTAAACAAAACATTTTCTCAAAAGTTCACGCCAGGAATCGCGTTCGTCAGCACTCAACCCTCAGCTGACATTCCGTCAGCCCCTTACGTCAGGGTTCGTCAGCAGGGCGGCTCTGTCAGCACCTTCCATTAACAGCCTACGTCAGCGATTCTGTCAGCATGTCAGCCTCTCCGTCAGCGAGAACCAACCCCCTCCCTCCCCCCCATCCACACACACACATACATACACACACACACACACACACACATAACACACACGTGTCCGGTTATAAGAGGCAGTCGCCTACTGTGACCTAGGTCATCCCGCACGTTGTGACCAACCCGCGTCCCGTATACCCAGCACCCACTCCACCGACCCTGAGCGGCGCTAATTACCCAACACTCCTTCTACGACCGGAACAATAGCTTCGCCCTAATTACCCCTGACCCTAATTACACATCTGGACAATAATAAAAATATTTACTCACCTGTGGTAACTGATAAATCATTTATTCACCGATAACTGACGATCAAAATATATAACATTAAAAAAAACTAAAATAAACGAAAATAAACATCACAGACCTAAAATGACTTGTATAAATTACCATCCCTAAAATTTCAAGACTTCTAATTTATCATTTATACTTAATTACTGTAGTTTTAAGCGAGACAAAAAAAATTGTTACAGACCTAAAATTTGTATAAATTATCATCCTTAAAGTTTAAAGACTTCTAATTTATCATTTATACTTAATAACTGTACATTTAAGCGAGACAATAAAAAATAAATATTACAGACCTAAATTGACTTATATAAATTACCATCCCTAAAATTTAAAGACTTCTAATTAATCATTTATCCTTAAATACTGTAGATTTAAGAGAGAGAAAAAATTTTTATAAATGACTATGTGTGTATGTATGTATGTATGAGGGACGAGCGGGTAGCGACCAGGTCTGGCGTCCGTCATTATGAGGGAACCTTCATACGACGCTCACGTCCACGTAAACCTTATTGACACACTAGCGACGCCAGCGCCGATAACACGTCCCCGATGTACGACGAGATGTCCCCGATGTACGACGAGATGTCCCCGATGTACGACGAGACGTCCCAGATGTACGACGAGACGTCCCCGATATACGACGAGATGTCCCCGATGTACGACGAGACGTCCCCGATATACGACGAGACGTCCCCGATATACGACAAGACATCCCCGATATACGACAAGACATCCCGATATACGACAACACGTCCCCGATATACGACAAGACATCCCCGATATACGACAAGACATCCCCGATATACAAGACATCCCCGATATACGACAAGACATCCCCGATATACGACAACACGTCCCCGATATACACCTCAACACCCCCCAGTTCCTCAACCAACTTCCTTCCGACAATCGTAGCCAGAGCGGAGCCAAGCGTCGCTGATGTACGACGCGGGAAGAAGAAGAAGAAGAAGAAGAAAGAAAGAAAAAAAACAACGTGTAAATTCCGGCAGAGTCGTAACAATTTACGTGGTCGTAACCTGTAGCATGGCCGGGGGGGGGGGGGGGGGGGCGTCAAGAAGGAGTTCGAAGGATATTGTATAAATCAAATGCCTCTCTCTCTCTCCCCCTCCCCCCCCTCTCCACCCCTCCTGGGGAAGGGAGGAGGGGGGGAGGGGGAAGGGGGAGGGGGAAGGGGGTCGGGTCTCTCGTGTTGTTACGATAATTACCCCCCCTCCTCCCCCCCCCCCGTTAACGCCGTCAGGGTAATTAGGATTAATAAAATGATCGTCATAAAAGGGATTGGTGTGGGGGGGGGAGGGGGGAGGTGATTAATGTCTTACTCAGAGAGAGAGAGAGAGAGAGAGAGAGAGAGAGAGAGAGAGACAGAGACAGAGAGAAAGATTTTGCCGCTCGACTAACAATGTTAATAAAAGAAACCATTAAAGAGATAAAGGTAAAAGTCAAAGTAATTAGAGACTGAGATATAAAGTAATTAATGACATAAAGAAATTATCGAAGTAATTAAAGACAGATAAAGGCAAAAATCAAAGTAATTAGAGACTGAGATATAAAGTAATTAATGACATAAAGAAATTACCAAAGTAATTAAAGACAGATAAAGGCAAAAATCAAAGTAATTAGAGACTGATATAAAGTAATTAATGACATAAAGAAATTACCAAAGTAATTAAAGACAGATAAAGGCAAAAATCAAAGTAATTAGAGACTAATTGAGAACACTAAAGTAATTAATGACTAATAAGGAAATAAAGTAATTATAGACATTTTATGCAGACCAAACTACGCTCAATAATGCAAATGTAATTAAATCATAACAATATTTTTTTGCTAATTAGGAAGATAAGATGGTGTTGGCAGATGGTACAGATAAGATGGTGTTGGCAGATGGTACAGATAAGATGGTGTTGGCAGATGGTACAGATAAGATGGTGTTGGCAGATGGTACAGATAAGATGGTGTTGGCAGATGGTACAAATAAGATGGTGTTGGCAGATGGTACAGATAAGATGGTGTTGGCAGATGGTACAGATAAGATGGTGTTGGCAGATGGTACAGATAAGATGGTGTTGGCAGATGGTACAGATAAGATGGTGTTGGCAGATGGTACAGATAAGGAATAGCGCTTGAAGCTGTCGTGCAAACGACAACCCTTGAGCACAACGGTACGACCCTTGAGCACGACGGTACGACCCTTGAGCACGACGGTGCGACCCTTGAGTACGACGGTACGACACTTGAGCACGACGGTACGATCCTTGAGCACGACGGTACGACCCTTGAGCACGACGGTACGATCCTTGAGCACGACGGTACGACCCTTGAGCACGACGGTAGGACCCTTGAGCACGACGGTACGACCCTTGAACACGACGGTACGACCCTTGAGCACGACGGTACACGACCCTTGAGCACGACGGTACGACCCTTGAGCACGACGGTACGACCACTAAGTAAGACGATACGACCCTTAGGTATAATGGTATGGCCTTATAATGCCACGTTATCGGAGAGAGAGAGAGAGAGAGAGAGAGAGAGAGAGAGAGAGAGAGAGAGAGAGAGAGAGAGAGAGAGTTAAAAAAAATGGGTTTCTGAAATTCAGAGAAGTATGCCATGAAAGATTTTCATTTTCTTTGACGGATATAAAGAGTTTTCTTTCATCAAAATGAGAGGAGGCAACCCACTGTAATTAATATATATATATAAACTCTACATCAAACATTCTTCCAACACCAACCCCACCCCCTCCCCCCACCCCCCCAACACCCCGATTAAGCATAGTAGATACTGAACAATTAATCAACATGGCTGGGGAGCCATGTTGATGAAGGGGGGGGGGGGGGGGCTGAGCTGGGGGGAGGGAGGGAGGGGGGTGTGGGGGTCAGTCCCGGGGGTGAAGACCAGAGCGGGGAGACGGGGGGGAGGAAGGGGAGATTAATCCTGGGGTGAAGACGAGAGGAGAAGGTACAGGGAGCTTAGTATGTGGGTGAAGACAACAGAGCTGTAGGGGAGAAAGGGGAGCTTAATTGGTGGGGGAAAACAAGATATACAGAGGAAGGGGAGCTTAATTTATGGAGTGAAGACAGGAGAGTTAAAGGGGAGGAAGGGGAGTTTACTTTGTGTGCTCTAATATATGATCATTGTCTTTCATCAGTATGTTCTCATCTCCCCCGGGGAGAAAAGTATGATGGCGTATGTTGGCGTATGGGGCGTATGATGGTATGTTGGCGTATGATGGTATGTTGGCGTATGATGGTATGTTGGCGTATGATGGTATGTTGGCGTATGATGGTATGTTGGCGTATGATGGTATGTGGCGTATGATGGTATGTTGACGTATGATGGTATG
>NC_092267.1:9628720-9638720 GCF_036320965.1 Panulirus ornatus | reverse complement strand
AATTGACAGGTCCCCCGTTGCCCGTCACGCCCCTGTAGCGGTGTGGACTGGGGCTGGAAAAGACCCAACTTTGGATAGTTTTCCTCAGTGGACGAAGTTGGGGCGAAGTGGCCCAACTACGGACGACCAGATCCGGCCCAAATGAGGATATATATTTTTATCGCAGGACGAACGACGGAGACTCACTCTCGCTCTCTCAGTCACAACCAAACTCCGGTTGTTATCGGTTGTTATAACGACTTTCTCAGTATTTCTATCCAGGTTATAGTATTTCTAGCCATAATGAACGTAAAGTAAATGATATTTGTTAGGAAATAAGTTGTTAGAAGGTATGTACGTTGCTGTCTGGATGTAATCTATGTTCATCCTGGGGCAAAACGAGTCACACCAAGAGCCAGCCAATTACTTAGGACCCCGACCCCAGAGATTATCTGCCCCCCCCCCCCCCCCGGAATAAGTACGGATCATATCCCCCCCCAGAGAAACTTCAGGGGGGGGTTGGGGGAGATAAGGCTATGGAAAAAAGTTCCCTCCCTTCCTACACACCCACACACACACACACACACACAAACACACTATCATATGCGTAATCGAACCCTCGACCCACACACACACACACGACCGAACCATCCATCTGACCCCACAACAGGTCAAGGGGGGACCCCCAGCCCTCCCTCTGACCACACAAGGTCATCCCTGAATACATGACCAGATCTGGGCGAGGGGAGGTAAGGTCACACACTCTGTCTCTTACGATCCTTTTTAACTCACGGGGTAAGGGTTCGAACCCCGTGGACAGAAGATGCCACTTGATGTCGCAAAATAAAATCCATTGACAGAAATCATCCTCCATTTATGTATACGTATGACCACTATGTATCATTCCATACAGTATAAAGTGATATTTAGGCATATGGAAATACATTACAATACATTTATATACATTACCTAATACATATACATCAGTCAACTCTACAAGGAGGCGCCAAACATCAATTTCTTTGACCAATTCACAATGGTAAGAAGTACTTCAGTTTTACATCATTAATAACCATGTTTTCTATTCGCCAGCAGAGGACACAGCAGGCAACCTGAATCACGTACTCACAAACATATGAACATATTAGAAAGTAATTTATGAAGTATTGGAAGACCTAACACACCAGAGAGGAAAGCTGGGATCAAGACAATGACATGTTCCCAAACATGTGTGTGTCGTACGGACACACAAGACTTTAGGTTCAAAGTCTCGTAAACATTAAATTTAATTGTGGACCAGACATACGAGAGACATGGTTCACAAGAGGATTAAATTCCCCCCCCCCCCCTCGTACAACACAACAATATTATCAACGAATCTCTCTCTCTCTCTCTGTCTCTCTCTCTCTCTCTCTCTCTCTCTCTCTCTCTCTCTCTCTCTCTCTCTCGTGAATGACACAATAACGTCAAACTACTTTTGTTACGTTGAACAAAAGCACAAACTCTCAACAAACACAAAGGACTTAATTTCTGTCTTTGTCATCATTATCTCTCTCTGTGTATGTGTCTGTTTACGTCCGTCTGTTTCTCTTTGTGTGTGTGTGTGTGTGTGTGTGTGTGTGTCTCCTTACGTCTCTGTGTCTTTGTGGATGTGTCTGCTTATGTCTGTCTGTGTTTGGGTGTATCTGTCTCTTTACGTTTGTCTGTGTCTGTCTATTATCTGTCTGAGTCTGTCTGTGTATCTGTCTGCTAACGTCTGTATGTGTCTGTCTGTGTCTGTCTGTGTATGTGTCTGCTCACGTGTGTCTGTGTATCGGTCTGCTAACGTCTGTCTGTGTCTGTCTGTTATCTGTCTGTATGTGTCTGTCTGTGTATGTGTCTGCTCACGTGTGTCTGTGTATCTGTTTGCTTACGTCTGTCTATGTTTTCCTCATCTGGGTACCAGATGGGCCATTTCAAAGACATCTATGATGTATTCTAGTTTGAGCCAATGTTCGTGGTCGTCTCAGAGTAGAAACGACCATACAGGTGGTCGTTTTAGGTCGTCCAGGTCCAGGCTGCTCCCCTGATGAATGGTGAGGTCGTCTACGTCCTGTACAGAAGGACACAAAAAGCGACAAAGGCACAACCAAACTTAACCCTCTCATCTTCGACGACAAACGAAGCGACGGAAATATCCATAGAAAACGACAAACTCATCTTCAGAATCACTTCTCATCTCCATCTGCCACAGTCGTCCCAAACATGATGAACCAGGCACTAACGAGCGTCGGGCGAAACGAATCTTTTGAGTCATTCGAAGCTTCGAACGTCTCTCTTTTCATTTCACATCAACAACACCTGAACCCTTCTGCTTCGCTGCCTCGTGAATCACCAGCGGCTATGACAAGTCTGCCTTTCACCCATTAACGCCATCTTTTTATCAGCCATTAATCATGGTTCTGACGGGCACACACGCTACCCGAAATCGACCTTAAAATGAGCTCGAAACGGATATAGGTGACGGCCAGTTCGAACCGCTTCGTTCGTTCCGCTGTACAAACGAAGCAGAGAGAGACTGTGTTCGGTACAAGTCTCATGATGATGAGGAAGCACGACTGAGTAACTGTCTTGAGTCAAACTCCATTTCTTCCCCTCTAAAGTGAGCGGCGACGTTGGCAAAGGATCTGAAACATGTGTCAGGTCGGGTGAATCATGTTTCGGACCCTTCTTGAGAACGACTGTGCGTTCCTTATGAGTTCGATAGTACGACCCTTGACTACGACTGTCCTTTTGACCTGTTCAAGGGAGGTCGTACGTCCGTATGCACGGACAGTCGTACACTCGTGATATAATTCATGTCATAATTGGAGTCGTACGTTCGCTCGTCTATAATTCTATAAGTGTGGACTGGTCGGCGTCTATCATTCAGCCCTGCTGGATCATACACAAGGCCACTGGGTCTATCATCCTAATCCCTCTGGGAGGTCTATAATCGACCCCAGACGTGAGTGTACATCTACTACCAGGTCTATAATTGCTTTAGTGTGTGTGTGTGTGTGTGTGTGTGTGAGGTAAAGCCTATAATTCATCTGTGTGAAGTGTGAAAGTCGACCGTGTCTGTATAAACTCACCTTCCCCCGGGGGTGTGTGTGTGTGTGTCTGTTTGTCTGTGTCAAGCCTGGCAGAAATGCCTATAATTATTGTGTGTGTGTGAGAGAGAGAGAGAGAGAGAGAGAGAGAGAGAGACGACCACTCGCACGTTTGTGTGTGAGAGAGAGAGAGAGAGAGAGAGAGAGAGAGAGAGAGAGAGAGAGAGAGAGAGAGAGAGCAACACGACCACTCACACCAGGGAAAGACGACCATTGCTTATATAAGACGACCAATTCATCGCACGACCCCTCGTACGACCCGGGTCAATCACATGACCCATGATCGACCAATCGCTGGGAGGGGTCGTTCCATCGTTACTGTAGTCGTACGACAAGTCGTCCCCCGGGGAGGACCACCCCCCCATCCATGCGTACGTCCGTCTGCCGGTGGTCGTACCACGAGCCGTGCTGGTCGGTCGCACACGTCGTTAACAACCCATCCGGTCGTTTGGTCAGTCGTCACGTCGTCCGTTTTCTTTGGTCATGAACGTAACAAAAAAAATAACATTCCATTCACAACTAATTAAATATTCACAAGAAACATTAATATTCTTTTCTTCCACATGTAATGTCTTCATGAAATTTATATTACAACCACTCGTCAATGTAACTAATTACCTTGAGGCAACGCATGTCACCCGCATTACTACTAACACAAAAGTAATTATATAATTCGGATTACCTTCCCTTAGATTACTACTAACACAAAAGTAATTATATAATTCGGATTACCTTTCCTTAGATTACTACTAACACAAAAGTAATCATATAATTCGAATTACCTTCCCTTAGATTACTACTAACATAAAAGTAATTATATAATTCGGATTACCTTCCCTTAGATTACTACTAACACAAAAGTAATTATGTAATTCGGATCACCTTCTCTTAGATTACTACTAACACAAAAGTAATTATGTAATTCGGATCACCTTCTCTTAGATTACTACTAACACAAAAGTAATTATGTAATTCGGATTACCTTTCCTTAGATTACTACTAACACAAAAGTAATTATATAATTCGGATTACCTTCCCTTATAATATGTAATCCGGTGGACATTCACCCGTGGCGAAAGAGAGAGAGGCAGTAAAGACCCATTAGTTGTAAATGTAATTTCACAGTTACCGTTTTCTTTTTTTTTTTGCACCATCATCATGACGTCACGAGTCACATGTGTTCGTATTAACAAGATGGGAAGTCATGCGGTACAGCCGGGGGTGAGGGGGAGGGTGGTTAACCCCCCCTTCCTCCATCCCCCCCCTAAGCTAATAGCTGATTTACGAGTTAGCTTTTCAAAGCGAAAGAAGGAAAAAAAGCTAATTGGGACTTGGAGTCGAAGCTATGTGGGTGGGAAGTATGCGACCGTCGACCCGCAAGCCAATTTCATAAAAAAATAATCAAAATAACTCTTAAACTTCCTTAAATATGCAGATAATTAAACAATGAAGAGATAAAAAGAGACAATACGATAAAGAATACTTGTCGGTTATCACGTAAATTACATTAATACCACAGAAAACGAACAACTGATTTTAAGCGGGAAAAAATTTTAAGAAAAATAAATCAATTTAAAAATCAATTTAATAAATATCATACACAATCATTATTTTACGTACATCAAAAGTAAATGTTCAATGGACAGAAAAGTTAAATGAAAGAGTCAGATTGCCATGAAGGAAGACATATTTCTTTCTTAACGCTGAAAGAAATCATCCCTGCCTTCAAAACCTTCGAATGAAGATACGTCAAGACAACATGTTTTCCGTAACCCAAGCCATCATAAAGGTAATTCCCTTGCGGTTACACTACCTCGGCTGCGGTCGGGAAATATAAACCCAGTCGGGCCCGATGGACCACCACGCCGACAGGTCGGGAGAGCCAAGAATGAAGCCGAAGCCAACGCCGACTTCACCGACGAATTCCACAATTGACTCCGCTGGCGGTATCTGGAAGCCCCCCGCTAACAGAATTACGTACGTACGTGGCCCTTTCACATTTCGCCCTTGACAGACAAATACGCTTTTAATGTCCCCGTTCTCCCTTTCATCTAGGCCTTGAGAACCCTCTTCTTCGGCCCGTGACGGACTGCCCTCTCTACACAGCCCTTCAAGATGAGGGGAAGAAGAAGAAGAGGAGGAGGGGCATTAATCAAATGGCACGTACTGGCAACATTCCATTGACAAAAACTCCCGCGCAGTCACCTGTTGTGGAGTGGGGGCACGGCGTACGACACCCACGAAAATTAATTATTCAAGTCAAAAAAGATTAATTCCTTCCAATATCATAACACTCACTTCCTCCCTCGCGCTCGCTGGTGATAATATAAACATATGATGATTAAAGCAATATGACCTAAATTACCGTCTTAATGACTGAGATCTCAAGGAGTAAAGTGGGTTAATTAATCGTCTTCGGGGAGCGAAGAGGAGGAAAATATATTTATATATAAAATAAACAGAAATCTTGGACAATGCAAGTCTTAGCGCCCCCGGGGAACCACAGAACACATTCAACAACTCCCAAACTTCGTCCGCGTAGCGATAACCGACGGAAAATCATCATAATAAACTTAATATTTAGTAAATGCAGCTGGAAGGTTCTGGAATCCCTACAGTGGTGTTCGTTCCGGGCCAGCACATGTGTCTGCTGGCCACCATCCTGGCCAGAGAACGACAAAAAAAAAAAAACAAGTCGCCGGTAAATGATTCCGTTAGCGATCGTTTCTGATAACTAATTTATTCCTCCCTTAAATTAAACGTAAACCATTTAAGATAAATTGGGAGTAAAAAACGGTGGCTATTATTATTCAGGAAACAGTCCACTGAAATTATTTAACAGTGGGAACTTTTAGTAGATGTTAATAAGAGCCAGAGCGGCCAGCCAGCCACAAGGTGACAAATGACTGTCGGTCACCACGGCCGCGCGGGTAATGGCGGACAACAAAACCATTTTAGTAACTTTGTCCAACACTCGACCTCTTGCTCACCACACTCAGGTCCTTAACTTTTAAGATAAATTAATAAATTAATAAACAATATATGTCGTAAGCAGTAACCCTACAGTAAGCTAACTTGACTCCTAAATTTACACAATCATTTCCCTTTTACAGTTTATATCTATTAATTTGAAGATGTTTATACTAATTTATTCCTCAAGTCACTGAAATAATTTGTTTTCGTTATTAATTCCAGCAGAACATGGTATACAAGTGAAAGTTACCAAACAACTAACTTCTAACGTAAATAATGCAATATACAACTTTGAAAGATTACTATAAAATATGCTGTTTTACGCAAAAATGTCAAATCTAAAAAACACACGTTTTCAATCAATTGATTAATTCATAAAAGATAATAATAATAATAGTAATGAAAATATCATTAATAATAATAATAATAACAATAATAATAATAATAATAATAATAATAATAATAATAATAATAATGAAATAATAATAATAATGATGATAGCAATAATAATAATAATAATAATAATAATAATAATAATAATAATAATAGCAATAATAATAATAATGATAATAATAATAATAATAATAACGTATCAGGTACCATCCAGATGTCCAGGTAATTATGGCCTCCAGATAAATCATACAAGATAACTCACACACACACACTTACCACCGGGGGGGTCGCTAACGAGGCTGTTTGTGATAACGGAAGATACCACACACTTACACATTAGTGAGGGAAAAGTTTAAAGTTATATAGATAAGTGAAAATTAATAATCTGTGCACACACACACACACACACACACACACACACACACACACACAATATGTGCTTAACAAGATACAAATAATATAAGTCGTGGATTCAAAACGAATTATCTATCAAGTCTATTCTTAAACCTATCTAATGGTACTGCTCTTAACTACTATAACTAGTAAATCACTCCGTTACGTTAACAATCCAATTGAAGAGAAAATGTACTTAGCTTATTTAAGGTAAATCGTCTGTCTGCGAGTTTGTATCAATTAATACGAGTAAAATAAATAAATCTATCCTCAAACTAATTAATCAGATTGCCATAATAATTGATAATGGATAAAACAGGATTACAGAAATGATCATGTCTGATTCACATATCAATTTACAGGATCTACACGTTTTATCCATTATCAGTTATTGATAACTATAACTCAACAATAAACATATCAATAATTATTATTGTGGTTGGTGTAATGGCCAGACACGTGATGCGTTCACACTGAAACTGGAGTGTGGTTGCCCACCTACCACGTGTAGGCCACAGCAATCGTTCAATTACTGTTGCCTTCTGTATCAATAACTCTCTACCTTACGTTCTCATTATCTATGTTATATTCCGTGTTAACATGTTAAATTACAGCGTGTGGTACACAGTTACGAGATCAAAAACCCGGGAAACCCAGATAAATATATTCATTACGATTTTAAAGTTGAATAATCAAAATGAATTATATCATCATGTAACAAATTACCTTTATTTTTTTTCTAAACAGTTTACGAGATAACAGAAAACGCAAGCAGGTCGACACTGGCATAAATATGATACAAGGAAAAAATGCCGATAAATTGGCGATAAATTGGCGATAAATTGGCGAGTTATCTTTCCATGCGACCTTGTACACCATGATAACTGGGTCGTCATTCTATCGCCGAGTCGTACACACGTGCACGTGGTCGTCCTGTCGTCGCACGTGGTCGTACGTGGTCGGGCCACTTCTCCCTCCGGTCAAAGACCATCTGGGCCCGTGTGATAACGGGAGGCAAAACAAGGCTATAAACTGAAGCTCCTTAAACCGATCCGCTTAAGGTCAGAAACTCGGTTTAAAAGATACAGCGAGAACACGGGCTTTGTTAGAACACGAGCTTTGTTAGAACACGAGCTGTTAGAACATGAGCTTTGTTAGAACACGGGCTTTGTTAGAACACAAGCTTTGTTAGAACACGGGCTTTGTTAGAACACGGGCTTTGTTAGAACACGGGCTTTGTTAGAACACGGGCTTTGTTAGAACACGGGCTCTGTTAGAACACGAGCTCTGTTAGAACATGAGCTTTGTTAGAACACGAGCTCTGTTAGAACACGAGCTCTGTTAGAACACGGGCTTTGTTAGAACACGGGCTCTGTTAGAACACGGGCTCTGTTAGAACACGGGCTCTGTTAGAACACAAGCTTTGTTAGAACACGGGCTTTGTTAGAACACAAGCTTTGTTAGAACACGGGCTTTGTTAGAACACGGGCTTTGTTAGAACACGGGCTTTGTTAGAACACGGGCTTTGTTAGAACACGGGCTTTGTTAGAACACGGGCTTTGTTAGAACACGGGCTCTGTTAGAACACGGGCTTTGTTAGAACACGGGCTTTGTTAGAACACGGGCTTTGTTAGAACACGGGCTCTGTTAGAACACGGGCTTTGTTAGAACACGGGCTTTGTTAGAACACGGGCTCTGTTAGAACATGAGCTTTGTTAGAACACGAGTTCTGTTAGAACACGAGCTTTGTTAGAACAGGAGCTCTGTTAGAACACGAGCTCTGTTAGAACACAAGCATTGTTAGAACACGAGCTCTGTTAGAACACGAGCTCTGTTAGAACACGAGCTCTGTTAGAACACAAGCATTGTTAGAACACGAGCTCTGTTAGAACACGAGCTCTGTTATCTAGAGAACCAGTCCATCATCCTTCAAAAGACAAGAAAAAAATGTTTACACTGATCATCTTTTTTTTACAATAAATGTAAACAATTTACAACAGTTACCATCATTTACAAACTAACGTCCTATACGGACTGGAAATGATCAAGCTGTGTTAGACAAGCTTTTGAAGCTGCGTGTTAGAACAAGCTTTTGAAGCTGTGTGTTAGAACAAGCTTTTGAAGCTGTGTGTTAGAACAAGCTTTTGAAGCTGTGTGTTAGAACAAGCTTTTGAAGCTGTGTGTTAGAACAAGCTTTTGAAGCTGTGTGTTAGAACAAGCTTTTGAAGCTGTGTGTTAGAACAAGCTTTTGAAGCTGCGTGTTAGAACAAGCTTTTGAAGCTGTGTGTTAGAACAAGCTTTTCAAGCTGTGTGTTAGAACAAGCTTTTGAAGCTGTGTTAGAACAAGCTTTTCAAGCTGTGTTAGAACAAGCTTTTGAAGCTGTGTTAGAACAAGCTTTTCAAGCTGTGTGTTAGAACAAGCTTTTCAAGCTGTGTGTTAGAACAAGCTTTTGAAGCTGTGTTAGAACAAGCTTTTCAAGCTGTGTGTTAGAACAAGCTTTTGAAGCTGTGTTAGAACAAGCTTTTCAAGCTGTGTTAGAACAAGCTTTTCAAGCTGTGTTAGAACAAGCTTTTCAAGCTGTGTGTTAGAACAAGCTTTTCAAGCTGTGTGTTAGAACAAGCTTTTGAAGCTGTGTTAGAACAAGCTTTTCAAGCTGTGTGTTAGAACAAGCTTTTGAAGCTGTGTTAGAACAAGCTTTTGAAGCTGTGTTAGAACAAGCTTTTCAAGCTGTGTGTTAGAACAAGCTTTTGAAGCTGTGTTAGAACAAGCTTTTGAAGCTGTGTTAGAACAAGCTTTTGAAGCTGTGTTAGAACAAGCTTTTCAAGCTGTGTGTTAGAACAAGCTTTTGAAGCTGTGTTAGAACAAGCTTTTGAAGCTGTGTGTTAGAACAAGCTTTTGAAGCTGTGTGTTAGAACAAGCTTTTGAAGCTGTCTGTTAGAACAAGCTTTTGAAGCTGTGTTTTAGAACAAGCTTTTGAAGCTGTGTGTTAGAACAAGCTTTTGAAGCTGTCTGTTAGAACCAGCTTTTGAAGCTGTGTGTTAGAACCAGCTTTTGAAGCTGTGTGTTAGAAGAAGCTTTTGAAGCTGTGTTTTAGAACAAGCTTTTGAAGCTGTGTGTTAGAACAAGCTTT
>NC_092267.1:9613720-9626220 GCF_036320965.1 Panulirus ornatus | reverse complement strand
ATCATCCTAGACAAGTGAAATTAACCTTTAACAACTCGTCTAATACAACCTTACCTCATCTTCCCTCATCTTCTCTCCCCACGACTCATCCATCTTACATGAGTAACTTTCCTCCCCAACTCACCAGCTCCTCCTCCTCATACTCACATGTGGGGTGGTAACTTTACCCCCTCCCTCCCCTCCCCAGGGCCAACATTTCCCCCCTCCCTCCCTCCCCCCTCCCTCCCCACCCCCTCCCTCCCCCCTCCCTCCCCAGGGCCAACATTTCCCCCCTCCTGACCCCCCCCCCGGCCATCATGGATACGTCCCCCCCCCCCAGTGCTCCCCCCGTGTACAACAGGTGGGCTCAGCGTTCTCCCCCAGGGGCCACGTCTCTTGTCGTACCCCGGGTGAACACCGACCCGAACACGGTTCTTACCCCCCCCCCCCCACCCGGGCCATCTCTCCTCACTCACAGCCACCAACCACCACTCACTCTTCTATCTCACACTAAACGCATTTCCTCTCTCTCTCTCTCTCTCTCTCTCTCTCTCTCTCTCTCTCTCTCTCTCTCTCTCTCTCTCTCAATTCGCGCCCCTTGCGACGTCTCTCAGCGATGAAGCAGTAACCAGGTTAAAGCAGACATCTCTCTCTCTCTCTCTCTCTCTCTCTCTCTCTCTCTCTCTCTCTCTCTCGAAGTCGCGGGTAAGAGAAAAATTAACCCATACGTCCGACAACGCATTAATTGCAATCTCATCAAAGAAAACCATCACATAACTGAAAATGAGATGAAGCAACACCACGTTAACACAACAGAAAATCGTTTCTTTAAATTCCCATAAATTTAAAGGACAAAAATGTGTAAGTGGGCCTTTAAAAAAAAAAAAAAACTGCGGGTGGGGCTTTCAAAGGTGGAACAATTATAAAATGGCTCAAAAAAAAGGCAAATGAATTGAAAATGAACAGTAAAGAAAATAAAGATATCAAAGTACTGAAACGGTATGAAGAAAACGCTAAACAGATTTGAAACTGACAGAAAACGACATACGGGACAAGAAAATACCTCATCCAGGACTGAACACAATGTCTTCAACTTTGTTTTTAAAAAAAAGACAAAAGATTACGATAACGAATCTTGTGTTGTTATTAATGTAACATCTGTTATATGTAGGTCATATAGGAGAAGTTACCCCCCCACACCACCAGCTCACACATGCCAGGTCCTAACTTTGTGGTTGAATAATATAAACCAATACATATATATGAGAGCAAGTGGGATCAATACTTCAGAAAGACTGATAAACAAACGTAATAAAATACATAATAATGATAATAATAATTACGTCAGAGAGTCAATATATGCTGATAAACAAACGTAATAAAACAATATTAATAATTACGTCAGAGTCAATATATGGGCAAGCACCAACTCAAAGTACATAAACTCATGCATTTAACATTTTCCTAATACTTCATTAAATCATAAAAGAAAACGGATTAGAAAATATCGACATAAAAAATGGAAAGTAGTCTTGGTAAACGTAAACAAATACTGGATCCACGCTATTATTACTCAATGAATAAAAAAAATATATACAAATCAAAACAAAATCCATCGTTTATCTATAAGCCAAATACTTAATCTTTAAGAGAATATCAAAACAAGAACTTACGGTTGCCCACTGCGCAGTGAGCATGTACAGAAACCGCGCAGCGGGTACGGTACTATGCAAAATCAAAACTTACCTACATACACACGCACTTTACCATCTCTCAGTCTCTTCTATAAGACAGATCGGAAATTATCTTAGAAAGAAAATAAGATACAGACTCTAAGAAAGATGACACACGCACTCCAGTGTGTCACTATGACAAGACACACACACAGTAAACCAGCGCGCACCACAGACACCTGGCTCGCTGGCTACCACAGGTGACACTCACCTCCAAAAGTGGGCTTCGAACCCTGGACAGGCCTCCTTGCACTTGTTACACCGCCTGTGGGCCGTGTCCTCCATCGCGCTGGCTTGGTCTTGCTGGAAGAGAAAAGAGAAAGAGAGAGACAGGGATTAAAAAAACATGACATTAATTCATTATCCAAAAAGGAAATTAAAATAATAGATATATAAAAAATTCTAAATTAGTAACCGCTTCTTGAGAACCACGACTCTCTCTCTCTCTCTCTCTCTCTCTCTCTCTCTCTCTCTCTCTCTCTCTCTCTCTCTCTCTCTCTCTCTCTCTCTCTATCTATCTATCTATCTATCTATCTATCTCTCTCAGGGCCTGTCTGTCGTCATAATGAAGATCTTAACACAGGCAAGGATATAGCTATAACATGCTACACACAGGATATAGATATAACTATCTTCACACCATATAGCCACAACTATAACACACACACACACACACACACACACACACACACACACACACACACATACACACACACACACACACACACACACACACACACACACACACACACACACACACACTATCTTACCACATGTAACTTCATAGCTCTTCTGTCTTACCCAGAATAGATAAATCAAGTAAAGCTATCTTTAACAGTCTACACTGTGTATACAGTCCATGGCTTAGTTTACCTAACACACTCACAGTTTACCTAACACACCCACAGTTTACCTAACACACTCACAGTTTACCTAACACACTCACAGTTTACCTGACACACAGTTTACCTAACACACAGTTTACCTAACACACCCACAGTTTACCTAACACACTCACAGTTTACCTAACACACAGTTTACCTAACACTCACAGTTTACCTGACACACAGTTTACCTAACACACAGTTTACCTAACACACCCACAGTTTACCTAACATACTCAGTTTGCCTAACACACCCACAGTTTACCTAACACATTCTGAAATACATCATAACCTTCAAAATTGAAATTTCCAATCTGGTTACTGTAACAACAAAATACAAATAATCATAGCCATATTTTAGAAGTTGTATGATCTATAGTGATGTTAAGCGACGTATTCTAAACTTACGTAAAATATTTAAGAAAATAAATTAATGTAGATAAAGTCGAATATGTTAACTCAATGTATAAACATTCAAAAATTAGGAAGCGCATTTTGAAATAAGCAGCCACAAGTACGCATGCGTATCACAAGTCTTGAAGATTTCTCTATGAAAATAAACAATACATGAGAATTATAATGTATAAATAATTATCATACATAAATAAAAACAATTAAATAAACGGTGTAAAAATTGGTTTTCCTATCATGTGATCACGATATGGCAAGAGCGCGGGCCTACCATCTTAAATGTTTAGTCAGTGTCTTGTGGCGGCGCGACAAGGCAAGCCTCAAGGGCGTGGGAAGTCAAAAGCAAACCGGAAAACGTAATAAGCCAACCGTGGTAATAACAAGCGTCCTCATACAACGAAAAACATGACGTAAATTCTCTAAATTATCGTACCTACGAAAGCGGGCAGTTACGCGCGGGAAAAGATCGCACTTCCTCCCCGCTGCCAGGCGCACGACTGCACACCTTTACCTCCTTAAGTACAACGGTACGTTCCTTGAGCAAGACGGTACGATGCTTGAACATGACGGTACGATGGTTGAGTACAACGGTACGATCTCTGAGCAAGACAGTACGATCCTTGAACACGACGGTACGATCCTGAACCACAACGGTACGACGTTTAAGCACGACGGGACGATCTTTGTGTACGATGGTACATACGTCCGGTGGGTATGATGACCTGACCTTTGACCTGACCTCTAATGGACCATTACCATTAGCTTCCATGTTGCATCTTATACAATCTTATACCATACATATATAAAGTATTCAAAATATGTCAATCAATTTCAGTTGCAACATTAATACTTCCCTACGACACATCAGAGGCAGTATACCTCTAGCACAAACACCTTCAAAGAAAACGTTCCTGTAGAACTACAATTTTGATATGGTTCCAATATTCTGTAACTCAACACAGAAGCAGACAACACGAAGAAGGCTACCCCTCCCCCTTCTGCAAACACAAAGTCTTTGAAAATATGTAAACATCGCTAAAACGTCTTGGTTGATGTAAGATATGCAAATCACGGGGTTTGATAAATTAGTTGATCAAATATTGGTCGAGAGTTGCCCATTATCTTCTAAAAGACGTCGTCTGCTCAAAAGCGCCCTAACCCCCCCCCCCCCCCCCCCCTCGAGATTTGATTCAAATTCTAAGACAAACCCGTTCGTTAGTACGATCAAATATCAAATTCTAATTGACAAAGCGTCCAGCGAAGCGAAAAGAAAACGACATAGGGATTTTAAGACAGGCAAGTACGTAGTATATCTATCTATCTATCTATCTATCTATCTATCTATCTATATATATATATATATATATATATATATATATATATATATATATCGAGGATGTAAGGCATGTGTACGTGTAGGAAGAGAGGAAAGTGATTGGTTCTCAGTGAATGTAGGTTTGCGGCAGGGGTGTGTGATGTCTCCATGGTTGTTTAATTTGTTTATGGATGGGGTTGTAAAGGAGGTAAATGCAAGAGTCCTGGAAAGAGGGGCAAGTATGAAGTCTGTTGGGGATGAGAGAGCTTGGGAAGTGAGTCAATTGTTGTTCGCTGATGATACAGCGCTGGTGGCTGATTCATGTGAGAAACTGCAGAAGCTGGTGACTGAGTTTGGTAAAGTGTGTGGAAGAAGAAAGTTGAGAGTAAATGTGAATAAGAGCAAGGTTATTAGGTACAGTAGGGGTGAGGGTCAAGTCAATTGGGAGGTGAATTTGAATGGAGAAAAACTGGAGGAAGTGAAGTGTTTTAGATATCTGGGAGTGGATCTGTCAGCGGATGGAACCATGGAAGCGGAAGTGGATCATAGGGTGGGGGAGGGGGGCGAAAATTTTGGGAGCCTTGAAAAATGTGTGGAAGTCGAGAACATTATCTCGGAAAGCAAAAATGGGTATGTTTGAGGGAATAGTGGTTCCAACAATGCTGTATGGTTGCGAGGCGTGGGCTATGGATAGAGATGTGCGCAGGAGGATGGATGTGCTGGAAATGAGATGTTTGAGGACAATGTGTGGTGTGGGGTGGTTTGATCGAGTAAGTAACGTAAGGGTAAGAGAGATGTGTGGAAATAAAAAGAGCGTGGTTGAGAGAGCAGAAGAGGGTGTTTTGAAATGGTTTGGGCACATGGAGAGAATGAGTGAGGAGAGATTGACCAAGAGGATATATGTGTCGGAGGTGGAGGGAACGAGGAGAAGAGGGAGACCAAATTGGAGGTGGAAAGATGGAGTGAAAAAGATTTTGTGTGATCGGGGCCTGAACATGCAGGAGGGTGAAAGGAGGGCAAGAAATAGAGTGAATTGGAGTCATGTGGTATACAGGGGTTGACGTGCTGTCAGTGGATTGAAGCAAGCATGTGAAGCGTCTGGGGTAAACCATGGAAAGCTGTGTAGGTATGTATATTTGCGTGTGTGGACGTGTGTATGTACATGTGTATGGGGGGGGGGGGGTTGGGCCATTTCTTTCGTCTGTTTCCTTGCGCTACCTCGCAAACGCGGGAGACAGCGACAAAGTATAAAAAAAAAAAAAAAAAAAAAAAAAAAATATATATATATATATATATATATATATATATATATATATCCAACATTCCGTGTTCTTTATTATCTATTAGTCTAACTACTCTATCCACCTCTACAACCACAATAATGAATAGATACAATTAAACAAGTACACAACTAAACAATATATAATTAAACAAGTAAATATACTAATGAAAATAAACCTCTTAAAAGATATAAGGGGTCCCTTCTCCCCTTTACTGATCCCGTTTTCTATACACACACACACACACACACACAAACCAGATTACGACACACACACAAGAAACACAGAGCCACGTGCCTCGCCCTCAGGGGCTACCCTGCCGACCCTGAGGCAGGGCTAGGCTTCCCCCAGGGTCAACCCCCTTACCTAATTCACTTACCCAGACATATCGACCTTACGGTTTAAGGGCACCAGACTTAAGGGGACCTCCCTTAAGGGCCCTAGCCTTAAGGGCTGGCTAAGGGCTACCTTCGCCAGGTCTTCCCTGTAGGGTCGTGACGACCTCGCCCCCCCTCCCCCCCTCACGACCCCAGGACGACTCATTACCCACGCCACGTACTCACCTGGGGAGCAGCTAACCCATCCCCCCCACAGGGACGGATGAACACCTGGGTTAGCTGTGGGGGGGGGCTAGTAACTGTGTCGCACCAAGGATTCGAACCCGTATAGTTTCGACGCTAGGGCGGGTCCGCGGTGACTCATGGTCAGCAACGCTAAATCCCACACACTCTCTGGCACCGCTTCTGTACCTTTGTGCATACCGGGTCCCCTACTGCGTCCTGGGACATGGGTGTCCCCGTCGCGAGACAGGAGTGTCCCAAGCGAGATGTCCCACTGTTGATATATTCAGTGGGATAAATGTGTGTCCACTGTGGTCCTAAGATGCGCGAGACACATGTCCCTACACTCAGGTGTGGAGGGGACGAACACCGTGGTCTGACGACAGGCGTGGAGAGGAAGTCCAAACCCACACAGGTTTAAAAGACCCACAACAGGTGTGTAATACATCATCCCAAACACCACCCCCCTTTCTGGGACAGGTGTGGCGCGCACACACACACACACACACACACACACACACACATACACACACACACACACACACACACACACACACACATACACACACACACACGTGTCACGCCCCTTTACCTCCACAGGTGTACAGATGGACGCTAACCCATTACCCTCTTTGCTTGGCAGGTGGTGCAGGTGGTGGTGGTGCCCCCCCTCCCCCCCCACTTGCTGTGTGTGCGTGGCGTGGCACTACACTAACCACCACCCCCTTACCCACCCCCCTTACCCACCCCCCTTTACCCCTTCCCCAGCCAAGGTTAAACGCTTTTACCTCCTGCTACACATATATGGAAACCTCCCCCCCCTCCACCCCAACCCCCACCCCAACCCCCCGCCTGTAGAGTGGATGGAGAGGGGGGAGTCTGTCATCTTCCTGGGTAACCCCCTTACCCCCCCAGCCCGCCCCCCCCCCCCTCCACACCCCTTCCCCTTTGTCCGTGAAGGTGTCACTTTCCTCTGTGAACATGAGGCTCGACAGTGACGTGAACGTGACGGCCAAGTAGGTTCTAGGTTACGGTGGGGGGTGAGTGGAGGGGGTGAAAGGGGGGGGGAAACTAGGTGAGGGGAGGGGAGGTGTTGGGTAGGTGTTGGGTTGGGGGGGGGTTGGTAGATAACGGTCAAGGTGAAGTCTCGTTTCGAGAGCAGGAAGAGGGGGGGGAGGGGGGAAGGGGGGAGGGGGGGTAAATTAGGTGAAGGGTTGGGGGAGGGAGGGGAAGGGGGGGGAAGCGTGGGGGGGAGAGGGGGGTAACGAAGTCAAGAGGAAGTAGGCCAGGTAATGGCCGACCTCTTCTTAACCACTAACTCTTAACTGCCTGTTCCTTGATGAGAGAGAGAGAGAGAGAGAGAGAGAGAGAGAGAGAGAGAGAGAGAGAGAGAGAGACGAACTACCTCCAAATACCATCAATGATCAGTTTGTAGCAGTGACAGCGGAAGCAGCAGATTGCAACCAGGAAATTCGTTAAATGTTGGCTGGAGGACACACACACACAGGGTCGTACCGTCGTGCTCAAGGATCGTGCCGTCGTGCTCAAGGCTCATGCCGTCGTGCTCAAGGGTCGTATACCGTCGTGCTCAAGGGTCGTACCGTCGTGCTCAAGGATCGTACCGTCGTGCTCAAGGATCGTGCCGTCGTGCTCAAGGGTCGTACCGTCGTGCTCAAGGGTCGTACCGTCGTGCTCAAGGATCGTACCGTCGTGCTCAAGGATCGTGCCGTCGTGCTCAAGGGTCGTACCGTCGTGCTCAAGGGTCGTATCGTTGTGCTCAAGGGTCGTACCGTCGTGCTCAAGGGTCGCACCGTCGTGCTCAAGGATCGTACCGTCATGCTCAAGGGTCGTACCGTCGTGCTCAAGGGTCGTACCGTCGTGCTCAAGGGTCGTACCGTCGTACTCAAGGGTCGTACCGTCGTACTCAAGGGTCGTATCGTCGTACTCAAGGGTCGTACCGTTGTGGTCAAGGGTCGTCACTCCATAATTGATCCATATCATAGTTCTTTCTGTCCTCTACTTCCTTCCCATTCCTTCCTTCCTTCTTTCCTCTCCCATTTTCCTTCTGTTTTTTCCCTCCATACATTTTCTTCCACCAGTGGTCAGCCCACATACCATGATCTTCATACCAGCAAGAATCACATTACTGGGAACCTGTCAGCTCAACACACAAAACTCACACACTAATATGGAATTCCAACTTCATATACTTCACTATAAATTCCTATTCTCGCCCACAATATTCCTTTTCATTTTCTACTTTTTTTCTTTTGGACATAATTGACGACATGGCGTGGCAGCGTACCTGCCTGACAAACTGCTCAACCACTCGTCACAACGCCTGGATCGCCACAATTCCACCCTCCGTTTTCTTTCAAGATCCCACTGATAACTGGCTCCCCTCACGTGATGACATGACCCCCAACAGCCGAACGACCCATTACAAAGGTGACGTTGTCACGAATGATCACAACGAACGGCGAGTGTGTGGCCATCTCTTACACGAATGTCCACCTTTCGTGCCGGAATAACTAGGTGAATTTCGTGGGGATTTTACGTTGTAAATCTGAAGTTAACATTTCGCTCACCAGGTGGCAGCATGAGGGCTAGGCACCGACCACCAGGGTAATCCAGCTTTACCAATGTCATTCATCATACACCACGTCCTTCCCCATATAGCACAATGCATATTTTCACATAAAAAAGAAAACGAATTTCTAGACGACACTTGTTTGCGCAACAGTGGGCAACAAGCACATCACGTGACCATTAAAAAAAGGGGGGGGGGGTGTAAATAGCGGCCAGAGTTGGCTTCCATGACCAATTTAATCATTTACGAGAACATTCAATAAACAATTTAACACTTCAATATTTCAAGAGCTGATTTAACTTTTGATTATCCGGCTCATAAAACGTGTTAATAAGCTGTTACATTCCGACCCAAATTTGGGTACAGTAATTGTTACCATCTGTGCTAAATTGGAGATAGAATTCTTAATCGTATATCAACTGACTTAAATTTCTCTCTTGTGTCTCCCCTGATGATGTGATTATGACACGAAAGTGCACTTGGGAACTTATCGTGTTTCATTTTCCCCCGTGGACTCATATATATATATATATATATATATATATATATATATATATATATATATATATATATATATATATATATATATATATATTTTTTTTTTTTTTTTTTTTTTATACTTTGTCGCTGTCTCCCGCGTTTGCGAGGTAGCGCAAGGAAACAGACGAAAGAAATGGCCCAACCCCCCCCCCCCCCCATACACATGTACATACACACGTCCACACACGCAAATATACATACCTACACAGCTTTCCATGGTTTACCCCAGACGCTTCACATGCCTTGATTCAATCCACTGACAGCACGTCAAACCCTGTATATATATATATATATATATATATTCCTCTTCCCGTTTTCTATCATGTTATGCTTTGTTTGCTTCCCGTCCGCCATTTTCTCTCCTGCTTTCACTTTCGCCTTCCATCTCGGCCAACTGGTCTGCCAGCCCCCCCCCCTGACCTGACTGACTCACACACGTTAGGAAAAAAAGAAAAACAGAAATACCTTTACGTGGGTCTCCCGACTCCGTTTTCTGTGTTACGTATGTTCTCTTTAACGGGTAAATTGCTTCTCAAATGACTCACAAACCTGTCTATCTCAAGCTCAGCTTCTCTTTAACAAAGAATGGGAACTCTCTCTCTCTCTCTCTCTCTCTCTCTCTCTCTCTCTCTCTCTCTCTCTCTCTCTCTCTCTCTCTCTACGAGGCGAGGACAGTCATATGTTGCCAGGTATATACATCTGACCTTTCACATAAGCTTCTCTAACATTAATCTATCAATAATTCCTCTTACTTTATTTTTTTACGCTATGAACCACTAACACGTAACTATATCAATACACGTGTTTATACAGTACACAAATATGATAATAAAACAACAAAAATATAAATATAATAAGAAAAAATTAATGTAAGTTATCAAAGATCATGCACTTCTTAGCCCCCCCCCCCCCAACAGGTAAACAGAACCCTGGTGGTGGAAATCCCAACTACTCGGCCAGTAGTTGACAATCACAACCACAGATGGCACCACCACTGCTCCTCCTCCAGCAGGGGAAAACATGGTACAAACATATTTTTATTTTGTTTTAACATTTGGAAGCGCCTGGTTCGTCACCCCAGACATTATTTCCGTTTAAAACATTTCTTCTTTTTTCTTTTAGGTGAAAATTACATTGACGGAGATGAGACGGAGAGTTTGTGATACAAATAAACACGGTAAATGAACTCTAAGAAAAACAAGATGGCACACAAGTTTGAAGGTATTTTACCAGCGTAAGTAAATAAGATGATTGTATTTATGAATGTGTCAGTGTGAACATATATCTCTCTAATGAATTACTGGAACATTCATCAACTGTAATAATATATCATTTAATGGAAATATAACTAAAATGGATAATGCCTCTGTCATTTATTGAAAGCAAATTAATTACAAATTGTTTCGATAAGTTATCAATTTATTGGATAACAGTTAACAACACTGAAGTTAAAAGACTTATGAAAGTCCCACAGACCACTCTCCCACCAGCCAACTCTCCCACCGAACTCTCACAATGACTCTCACACTCATTCAACACCAGGGTCACTGGCCCGGCCAGGTCAAAGGTGGATCAGGTCAAAGGTCACTTGACAAGACCCAGTAGGACCCCAGGCCAACAGCAACCACTCATGATGCAAACACGATCTGGAGAGAGAGAGAGAGAGAGAGAGAGAGAGAGAGAGAGAGAGAGAGAGAGAGAGAGAGAGGACGGGGTCATGAGCATAGAGACAGACAGACAAGGGGAGAGGGGGGGGAGGGGGAGGGGTAGATAAAGAAACGCCAAAACACAACATGGAACCAACTTGTTCTGTACATGTATTGACCAGACAGGAAACCCTCACCCCACCCCCCTTCTAAACACACACACACACACACACACACACGTTAATAAATCCCAAATCTGATATCATGAGAGACACATAAACCACATACATAACACAAGGTAAACATATACAGATCGCACAGACACCATGAAAACACACAGACTACACCTACACCACAGAAAAAAAACCCAGAAATGACCAAGAAATCATGAGAAAAAGATAGTTCACATACACACCATGAGATTGGGTTACTCACATAGATCCAATTTGGAACGGTAGAACACATAGATACTATGTGATCTGCCATATCACATACACACCATGAGAACACATACATGAGACACATACCATGTGAAGAGAAACCACATAGTGACTACGTGGGTTAAGCCTGTCTGGCCCTGTGGTAGACCTCAATACATATTATAAGTATTCATAAGACTCCACTTATGGCCAGGCGAAGGTTGTGCACTTAAGACTTATAACATACCATTATCATGCTCCCAAAATGGCCATGGGTGCAAATATGACCTGGGATCAATTTGTCTTAACTAGAGACTTTGAGCCTTATAGGTAGTAGGCATTATGATGCGAGTGTGGCATTGTGTTGACCAACAAATGCTAATATAAACGGGTCAGGCCATCTAGCGCTGTGTGTGTGAGAGAAGAGAGAGAGAGAGAGAGAGAGAGAGAGAGAGAGAGAGAGAGAGAGAGAGAGAGAGAGAGAGAGAGAGAGAGAGAGAGAGAGAGAGAGAGAGAGAGAGAGAGAGTAAGCAGTGATCACCACCACAAATCTCTCTCGTCGGGGACCAGTTTTCATGCGCTCCAAAGGAGTCCACCCATACCCTGCTCCTGTTTGGAGCGCATCCACGAAGCTTCAGAAACCCCATATAATAATAATGATGATAATAATAATAATAATAATAATAATAATAATAATAATAATAATAATAAGACTGGTAGTGAGTGTTATGATATAAACAGTAGGCAACCATCATTGGTCATGTCTTGTGTATATGGTAATGTTCCACTGGTCATCACACTGGCCCGTGCTGATGAGATTAAGCAAACCAACCCACGCTAGTAACCAGACAGGCTTACAGACCCAGTTGATAGATACATCGATAGATAGACAAGTAGATACATGTAGACAGAATAACTGACAAATGGATTTGTATGTAGCATTTATGGATGTGGAAAAGGCATATGATAGAGTTGATAGAGATGCTCTGTGGAAGGTATTAAGAATATATGGTGTAGCAGGCAAGTTGTTAGAAGCAGTGAAAAGTTTTTATCGAGGATGTAAGGCATGTGTACGTGTAGGAAGAGAGGAAAGTGATTGGTTCTCAGTGAATGTAGGTTTGCGGCAAGGGTGTCTGATGTCTC
>NC_092267.1:9521220-9606220 GCF_036320965.1 Panulirus ornatus | reverse complement strand
ACCGCCCCCAGAGAATGTCTGGGGGCGGGCGAGGACCCGACCCGCCACTCACACCACCCCAGGAGGGCCAGCGTGGGGGGATCTGGGGGTGTAAGTGGAAACAGAGCTTACCTCAGTGTGTACCACTGAGGATAACTCTTGATACCCACTGAGGATAACTTCAGATACCCACTGAGATAAGTAGAGACCCACTGAGGATAGCCAGATACCCACTGAGATAAGTAGAGACCCGCTGAGGACAACTCTAGATACCCACTGAGGATAACTTCAGATACCCACTGAGATAAGTACAGAGACCCACTGAGGATAACTTCAGATACCCACTGAGATAAGTAGATACCCACTGAAGATAACTTCAGATACCCACTGAGATAAGTAGAGACCCGCTGAGGATAACTCTAGATAGCCACTGAGGATAAGTTCAGATACCCACTGAGATAAGTAGATAGCCACTGAGGATAACCAGATACCCACTGAGATAAGTAGAGACCCACTGAGGATAGCCAGATACCCACTGAGATAAGTAGAGACCCGCTGAGGATAACTCTAGATAGCCACTGAGGATAAGTTCAGATACCCACTGAGATAAGTAGAGACCCACTGAGGATAACTTAGAGACCCACTGAGGATAGCTTGGTGTATACCACTGAAGATCACTATAAAAAGCCCACTGAGGATAACTTCAAAGAACCTCTCAGGTAACTTCAGAAAAGCCACTGTGAATAACTTCACAGAACTACTGATAATAACTCTAGTGGACCACCTAGAATAACTTCAGAGACCCACTGTAATACATACTGAAGTATGAGGGGAGGGGAGGGGGGTGTGTTACTCTCCCTTCCCCCCTTCCCCCTCCCCCTCATGGTGAGGAGGGTGCTTCCCCCCCCCCTTCCCCCCAGCTGGCGATGTGGTTGCCTGCTTGACGCACTGTACGAGCTAGAGGGGGGGAGGGGGGGTGTTCCATGGGGAAACGAACCCCCCTCCCTCCCTCTCTCTAAACCCCCCCCCTTTTCCCTTAGTGGGTTTCGACCCCTTGTTCAGGAGGGATGGTATGAAATGATAAGGAAAGGTATGATAGCATGAATGATAAGGAAAGGTATGATAGCATGAATGATAAGGAAAGGTATGATAGCATGAATGATAAGGAAAGGTATAATAGCATGAATGATAAGGAAAGGTATGATAGCATGAATGATAAGGAAAGGTATGATAGCATGAATGATAAGGAAAGGTATGATAGCATGAATGATAAGGAAAGGTATGATAGCATGAATGATAAGGAAAGGTATGATAGCATGAATGATAAGGAAAGGTATGATAGCATGAATGATAAGGAAAGGTATGATAGCATGATTGATATCATAGCAGGTCAAGAATGATATCATAGCAGGTCAAGAATGATATAATACAGGTCAAGAATGATATCATAGCAGGTCAAGGATGATATCATACAGGTCAAGAATGATATCATACAGGTCAAAGATGATATCATAGCAGGTCAAGGATGATATCATAGCAGGTCGAGGATGATATCATGAGCGACAGCACCGTAGGGTCTGACAGGATAACATGGATGATATCATCACAACATGTAACCTAACCTAACACGACCAACAGTTTAATGAAACCAAAAAATGATAACATGTGCAGGTATGCGTCCAGCAACAGTTTGGTGTGTCACACGCCATGTGAGCACACACACACACACACACACACGTTAACATGAAAATGAACCAGTTAATCATACTGCCTTGAGAGAGAGAGAGAGAGAGAGAGAGAGAGAGAGAGAGAGAGAGAGAGAGAGAGAGAGAGAGAGAGAGAGAGAGAGAGTTATTATTAACTTTCTGTTATACAGTGTTAACAATCTAAGTATCTGTACTGTAGTACTGTACGGGGAGGGAGTTGTACACTGGTGGGGTCCCATCTCTTGTACTGTACGGGGAGGGAGTTGTACACTGGTGGGCCCCCATCTCTTGTACTGTACGGGGAGGGAGTTGTACACAGGTGGGCCCCCATCTCTTGTACTGTACGGGGAGGGGGAGTTGTACACTGGTGGGCCCCCATCTCTTGTACTGTACGGGGAGGGAGTTGTACACTGGTGGGGCCCCATCTCTTGTACTGTACGGGGAGGGAGTTGTACACAGGTGGGCCCCCATCTCTTGTACTGTACGGGGAGGGGGAGTTGTACACTGGTGGGCCCCCATCTCTTGTACTGTACGGGGAGGGAGTTGTACACTGGTGGGGTCCCATCTCTTGTACTGTACGGGGAGGGAGTTGTACACTGGTGGGCCCCCATCTCTTGTACTGTACGGGGAGGGAGTTGTACACAGGTGGGCCCCCATCTCTTGTACTGTACGGGGAGGGGGAGTTGTACACTGGTGGGCCCCCATCTCTTGTACTGTACGGGGAGGGAGTTGTACACTGGTGGGGCCCCATCTCTTGTACTGTACGGGGAGGGAGTTGTACACAGGTGGGCCCCCATCTCTTGTACTGTACGGGGAGGGAGTTGTACACTGGTGGGCCCCATCTCTTGTACTGTACGGGTAGGGAGTTGTACACTGGTGAGGCCCCATCTCTTGTACTGTACGGGGAGGGAGTTGTGCACTGGTGGGCCCCATCTCTTGTACTGTACGGGGAGGGGAGTTGTACACTGGTGGGCCCCCATCTCTTGTACTGTACGGGGAGGGAGTTGTACACTGGTGGGGTCCCATCTCTTGTACTGTACGGGGAGGGAGTTGTACACTGGTGGGCCCCCATCTCTTGTACTGTACGGGGAGGGAGTTGTACACAGGTGGGCCCCCATCTCTTGTACTGTACGGGGAGGGGGAGTTGTACACTGGTGGGCCCCCATCTCTTGTACTGTACGGGGAGGGAGTTGTACACTGGTGGGCCCCCATCTCTTGTACTGTACGGGGAGGGAGTTGTACACTGGTGGGGCCCCATCTCTTGTACTGTACGGGGAGGGAGTTGTACACTGGTGCTTAATGTTATGTTATGTTCTCTGGTTGTTCTATCCCTACATCTCTGGAAGAACTGTTCATTGGCCACATCATCAACCTGGTTTAAATACGATCAGGTCACCCCTTACTCTTCTCTCTTCCATTCAGCCTTTACCGTGACTCAGCTCTCTTAATTCAGGCACCATCTTGGTTGCCTTCCTCTGGACCTTCTCTAATAGTTCTTTGTGCTTCTGTAAGTGGCTACAGTCGTTCTACGAACACACACACACACACACACACAATGGTTTACCCCCCCTCACTCCTCTTCCATCCATCTCCCCCCCTCCCTGCACCCCATTGATCCCCCCTCCCCCTCCTCCTCCCCCACCTTCCCTCCACAACCCATCCCCCTCCCCCCTTCCCCCTCCCCCGTACACAGGTACATGACCGCATCTGAACAGATTCCATCTGGGCGGGGAAGGTGTGTGTGTGTGTGTGTGTGTGTGTGTGTCTTGATCACCGTAGAGGGCGCTGCGTGGTGGGGGAAGGGGAGGAAGGGGGGAGGGTGGGTAGGGGTGATGTGGCAGAAAGGTCTCTGGGGGAGGGGGAGGGGGTGTGGGAGGGGGGTGGGGCGGGCTCATATCAAGGGGGGAAGGGGGGGTGAAGTGGAGGGAGGGGGTGTGTCGTCCTGGGGGGGTATGGGGGAGGGGGAGCTGGTGTGCGAGGTGTTGACGTGGGTGGGGAAGGGGAAGGGAGGGAGGTTGGAAACCAGCCAGGTTGACAGGGGGGGATATCCAGGCTTGGCCCAGTTGACGTGGGGGAGAGGGAGGAGGGTGTAGCCGGCCTGGGGGGGGGGACTGGAAAAATGGCGACTGATGCAAAAAAAATCTGGCATTTCCATTTGCGATCTATTTTTTTTTACTCTCTCTCTCTCTCTCTCTCTCTCTCTCTCTCTCTCTCTCTCTCTCTCTCTCTCTCTCTCTCTCTCCAGCACACCTGGCCAGTAAGGTAACCTATCAACCTCTATAAAGTAATTTATGTCAACCTGGATAACGGGAATTATATTTATATAATTTCGCGATATCGCCAAAAAAAAAAATTATCGAAAATCTGACTCAAGACAACCAATCAACAGCTTATTTTTTCCTGTGACGTAATCGAGGCAACCAATCAGAGCATCTTATATTCTCATGTCACGTGACCAAAGACACCAATCAGAGTGTCTCATCTGTCTACGTCACATGACTCAGGCCACCAATCACAGCGCCCAGACATATCATTTCCCGCCTAAAGACTGTTTACTGACGACTTGGAATGTCTGTGAAGACTGATATAATGATGTTAATTATGTAATTGGTTGATAATGACGGCCCTATGGATACTGAAATCTTGTGAAATGAATGTGTACATTTATAGCAATGATACTACAGAGTTAAACACATAATACATTCACACAGTCGAATATTAAGCCAAAAAACTATCAAATGCTTCTCAATTTTGGTCATCAAAATTGTCTCGCGCCGGCCAAGCCTTCCCCCAGCACTCATCATAAATAACACGACCATAGAACTCCTGTTATCTTAAAAGAGTACCACAAGAACACCTGTTATCTTAAAAGAGTACCACAAGAACACCTGTTATCTTAAAAGAATACCACAAGAACACCTGTTATCTTAAAAGAATACCACAAGAACACCTGTTATCTTAAAAGAATACCACAAGAACACCTGTTATCTTAAAAGAGTACCACAAGAACACCTGTTATCTTAAAAGAATACCACAAGAACACCTGTTATCTTAAAAGAGTACTACAAGAACACCTGTTATCTTAAAAGAGTACCACAAGAACACCTGTTATCTTAAAAGAATACCACAAGAACACCTGTTATCTTAAAAGAGTACCACAAGAACACCTGTTATCTTAAAAGAGTACCACAAGAACACCTGTTATCTTAAAAGAATACCACAAGAACACCTGTTATCTTAAAAGAGTACTACAAGAACACCTGTTATCTTAAAAGAGTACCACAAGAACACCTGTTATCTTAAAAGAATACCACAAGAACACCTGTTATCTTAAAAGAGTACCACAAGAACACCTGTTATCTTAAAAGAATACCACAAGAACACCTGTTATCTTAATAGAATACCACAAGAACACCTGTATCTTAAAAGAATACCTCTAGAACACCTGTTATCTTAAAAGAATACCTCAAGAACATGTTATCTTAAAGGAATACAGCAAGAACACCTGTTATCCTAAAGATAGAAACAAATTCAACCTCAAAATGAGTAATTGTGGTAAACAACCGTTAGAAACGTTTTCTATATCGGCCACCTCCTAACGTTTTCCATACCGTAACCCTGCAAACGTTTTTTTCTTGTTGACCATCCACAGTTTTGTATATTCGTCACCATCCAACGTTCTCTATACCCATCACCACCCGACGTTTTCTATACCCATCACCATCACCCTTCTCTCAGCCAATTCAACAAACTTGGTGGAAAAAGAATACAATGTGATGTTGTGGTTAATGTTGAATATTCTATATAATAACTCCATCGAATACAATGTGATGTTGTGGTTAATGCTGAATATTCTATATAATAACTCCATCGAATACAATGTGATGTGGTTAATGTTAAATATTCTATATAATAACTCCATCGAATACAATGTGATGTTGTGGTTAATGTTGAATATTCTATATAATAACTCCATCGAATACAATGTGATGTTGTGGTTAATGTTGAATATTCTATATAATAACTCCATCGAATACAATGTGATGTTGTGGTTAATGTTGAATATTCTATATAATAACTCCATCGAATACAATGTGATGTTGTGGTTAATGTTGAATATTCTATATGATAACTCCATCGAATACCATGTGATGTTGTGGTTAATGTTGAATATTCTATATAATAACTCCATCGAAGACATAAAATATCTCTTACCAAAAAACCTCTCTGGTTCTTTGATGTTTACGAGAGAGAGAGAGAGAGAGAGAGAGAGAGAGAGAGAGAGAGAGAGAGAGAGAGAGAGAGAGAGAGAGAGAGAGGTATATTCATCTCAGAGGTTCTCCAAATATTGAAATATCGACCTGGAGGACAATGGCCCGGTAAATGGCCCTTGTCCTCTTTTGATGACAATATTATCATTGTTTTCTTTCATTTTTTCATTCACTGCAAGACGAACAAATACAAACTGAGGCAGAGCAAACACAAACATATACTACAGATGAAAACAAACACACGCACATACTAAAGAGGCAAAGAAACACAAACAAATACTAAAGAGGAAAACAGACACAAACAAATACTAAAGAGGCAAACAAACACAAACAAATACGAAAGAGGGAAACAAACACAACAGGCTTTCAACAAACACAGTCAACAGAAACAAACAACATCTGTATGATCATAAATACAACGGTACGACCCTCGAGCACGACGGTACGACCCTCGAGCACGACGGTACGACCCTCGAGCACGACGGTTCGACCCTCGAGCACGACGGTACGACCCTTGAGCACGACGGTACGACCCTTGAGCACGACGGTACGACCCTTGAGCACGACGGTACGACCCTCGAGTACGACGGTACGACCCTCGAGCACGACGGTTCGACCCTCGAGCACGACGGTACGACCCTTGAGCACGACGGTACGACCCTTGAGCACGACGGTACGACCCTTGAGCACGACGGTACGACCCTTGAGCACGACGGTACGACCCTCGAACACGACGGTACGACCCTCGAGAACGACGGTACGACCCTCGAGTACGACGGTACGAACCTTGAGCACGACGGTACGACTGTAGCAGTGTTGACCTTTGACCTGACCTTGTAGGAATGTAGAAACACATTCTTACCCCAGTATACAGCAGGTAGAAACCTTCTTCAACCCCACTGCAGGACGGGCAGAGAGGAGTAGAAACCGCTTCCCAACCCTCTATAGCAGGTAGAAACCGCTTCCTGGCCCACCTCAACAGTAGGTAGAAACCGCTTCCTGCCCCCCTCTACAGCAGGCAGAAACCGCTTCCTGCCCCCTCTACAGCAGGTAGAAACCGCTTCCTGGCCCCCCTCAACAGCAGGTAGAAACCGCTTCCTGGACCCCCCCTCTACAGCAGGTAGAAACCGCTTCCTGGCCCCTCTCTACAGCAGGTAGAAACCGCTTCCTGGCCCCCCTCTACAGCAGGTAGAAACCGCTTCCTGGCCCCCCTTTACAGCAGGTAGAAACCGCTTCCATGGTCCCCCTCTACAGCAGGTAGAAACCGCTTCCATGGCCCCCTCTAAAGCAGGTAGAAACCGCTCCCTGTCCCACCCCCTCTACAGCAGGTAGATACCGCTTCCTGGACCCCCTCTACAGCAGGTAGAAACCGCTTCCTGGCCCACCTTCAACAGCAGGTAGAAACCGCCTCCTGCCCTCCCTCTACAGTAGGTAGAAACCGCTCCCTGGCCCCCCTCTACAGCAGGTAGAAACCGCTTCCTGGACCCCCCTCTACAGCAGGTAGAAACCGCTTCCTGGCCCTCTCTACAGCAGGTAGAAACCGCTTCCTGCCCCCCCCCCCCTCTACAGCAGGTAGAAACCGCTTCATGCCCCCCCCCCAATACAGCAGGTAGAAACCTCTTCCTGGACCCCCCTCTACAGCAGGTAGAGAGAGAGAGAGGAGGTAGAAACCCTACGGGGCAGTTTAGTGCGCCATAACCATACAAGGGTAGCGGGTCTCTGATGATCTCTTCCTTCCTTTAAACGTACGCGCCAATAAGCCTGTCAAGTGCCACTTAACCCTCCCCTCAAGTGCCACTTAACGCGCTACTAAAACGCCCCTGCCACTAAAAGGCCACTTACCCCCTCTCCCCCCACCACCACTAGCAAAGTAGAGCGACCTAGTGGGACACTGGAAAAGCTGTGTTAAACCTTATCTACAACTGCTATGTTAATAACACGTCTTTCTTTTTTGTTAACATCCTGCTGTGTTATGAGGTTAACATAGTCCTGTATACCTGTTATCACAGCGCTCGTGAGGTGGTGTTAACTATGTTAAATTCATTGGCCTAACCCTGTGCTATGTTATCTTATCACAGCGCTCGTGAGGTGGTGTTACCTATGTTAAATTCTTTGACCCAACCCCGTGCTATGTTATCACAGCGCTCGTGAGGTGGTGTTAACTAGGTTAAATTCTTTGACCCAACCCCGTCCTATGTTATCACAGCACACTTGATAGCCTGTGTTAACCGTGTTACATACGACCTCAACCCATCTTCTCCTCCTGTGTTAGGTCGTATGTTTGTGATTCATCATATGGAGGTCAGGTCACGCGGGGCCACGGGAGGAGGTCACCAGAGGTCATCAGAGGTCACGGGTCAAGGCCCCTCGGTCGTAACACGGGTCCAATGACGGGGGTCAACATGACCCACGCATGACGGGACACACCATGCCCTAGCTGAGCGTCACCGCGACTTCCGCCTGCGTTGTGACACATGCCAATCCAAGTACCGCTCCCACGAACTGCCCTAGGCAGCGTCCACCCACCCACACACACACACGAGGGATGAACCTGACGCCCTACAAAGAGGGAGGGATTGGAGGAGTGACTGGGAGGCGTGTGTCTCGCGCGCGGGGTGGAGATAAATGTCTCTCTTTCTGTCACGTGAGCGACGTAGATCCAGACGAACCAACTGTGAGAGATAATGGTCACGTGTCACATGTTGTCATTATACAACACCCGGCCCTGCTGACTCTCACAACCCCCCCCCCTCCCCCCCACTGTACCCCAGACTGGGGGGGGGACGCCCGCGCCCCCTGCTGTCTCTTACAGGAGAGACAGGGGTCTCTCTCTCTCTCTCTCTCTCTCTCTCTCTCTCTCTCTCTCTCTCTCTCTCTCTCTCTCTCTCTGTCTCTCTCGAAGACTCAAAGAACCCCTGATGTCTCTCCTAATGGAGACAATCTCTTGAAACCTAGTATCAGAGGTCTCGAGTCTCTCACGAGGAAGAGACGATCTCTGTAAAGCCTTAATGTCTCTCAAAGGCGAGACATTATCTACTCAAGCCCCTGATGTCTCTCACAAGCGAGACATTATCTACCCAAGCCCCTGATGTCTCTCACAAGCGAGACATTATCTACCCAAGCCCCTCATGTCTCTAACAAGCGAGACATTATCTACCCAAGCCCCTGATGTCTCTCACAAGCGAGACATTATCTACCCAAGCCCCTCATGTCTCTAACAAGCGAGACATTATCTACCCAAGTCCCTCATGTCCCTAACAAGCGAGACATTATCTACCCAAGCCCCTCATGTCTCTCACAAGCGAGACATTATCTACCCAAGCCCCTCATGTCTCTAACAAGCGAGACATTATCTACCCAAGCCCCTCATGTCTCTCACAAGCGAGACATTATCTACCCAAGCCCCTCATGTCTCTCACAAGCGAGACCCAGACTACGAACCAAGTCTCTCAAATAGACGAGACCTCTCAAAATGAGATAAGCGTGGCAGATAAGCACTATCTCAGTCAGGTCTTAGCTTCGGGCCATCAAGGGCGTGCACGAGAACTCACACACACACACACACACACACACAATATATATATATATATATATATATATATATATATATATATATATATATATATATATATATATATATATATAACAATTACATACATTTTGGCTGAATTGTTAAATATAAGAAAGTTTTTACACCTGCTGGTTCATTGGTATGTCAGGTACATGGGTTCGACTTTGGGCCCCGATGCACCACAGCACGATCTCTTCAGCACGACCTAGCGACCCCTGGGTCTGGGGCCCTTGACCTGACCCGACCCCCCTAGAGGATCAGGTCAAGTGGCACGTCATCATGCTCAAAGGTCGTACCGTCGTGCTCGAGGGTCGTGCCGTCGTGCTCAAGGGTCGTACCGTCGTGCTCAAAGGTCGTACCGTCGTGCTCAAGGGTCGTATACCGTCGTGCTCAAAGGTCGTACCGTCGTGCTCAAGGGTCGTACCGTCGTGCTCAAGGGTCGTATACCGTTGTGCTCAAGGGTCGTACCGTCGTGCTCAAGGGTCGTATACCGTCGTGCTCATGGGTCGTACCGTCGTGCTCAAGGGTCGTATACCGTCGTGCTCAAGGGTCGTACCGTCGTGCTCAAGGGTCGTATACCGTCGTGCTCAAGGGTCGTACCGTCGTGCTCAAGGGTCGTATACCGTTGTGCTCAAGGGTCGTACCGTCGTGCTCAAGGGTCGTATACCGTCGTGCTCAAGGGTCGTCCCGTCGTGCTCAAGGGTCGTACCGTCGTGCTCAAGGGTCGTATACCGTCGTGCTCAAGGGTCGTATACCGTCGTGCTCAAGGGTCGTACCGTCGTGCTCAAGGGTCGTATACCGTTGTGCTCAAGGGTCGTACCGTCGTGCTCAAGGGTCGTACCGTCGTGCTCAAGGGTCGTATACCGTCGTGCTCAAGGGTCGTACCGTCGTGCTCAAGGGTCGTATACCGTCGTGCCCAAGGTCTTCAACGCACCCCTTTTTCCGAGCTCAACATAAAATAGATTCACAGATTCTCCTTTGCTAAACCGTATTAGAAAACGGGATGCTACTCTCACCAACACAATGTTTTCATCAATTAAACCCCCCCACCTCACCCCACCCCACAGACACGCTACCTCTCCACAGCAACACACGTATAGACCCGTTCCTCACCATTCTACAACCCTGATCATTCCCACTGTTATAACAACCTAAAATACAACCTGACGTACATGGAGCAGGAGCCCCAAGACGAACGGTCGCTGGGGAAAACGTTCGCTGGGCTGGTTCACGCCCCCGGCCTGCGTCTTCCTAGCGAACACTGCTGGGAAAGTGTAAACAAATGGCAGGCCACGGGCATTTATTTCAACCATTACTACCACACGATTGAACGGGAAAGGCTTCTAAAACCAACTGAGATTAACAATTACGATAATAATTATCTTAATCCATCAACAGTGGGTTAATAAAAACTAAATATTACTATATATACAGATATAAAGGTAGGGTAGAAACCCACTTGTATCTTTCCTTTTTTTCTCCCTGACATTTCAATTACGGGGTTACTGGTGAAGTTTGAATACATAATGAAGGTGAAATGAGTGGCTGGTGAACTGACTGACGGGTTGAATTAATTGACAAGTCAGCTGACCGCCGTGGGAACAACAAAAAAAGGGGGAGAAAATAATGAGGTGTGGAAATACTGGAGGTGAGGGTAAAAAGGACATCATATTCCCCTAAGGATATGGGATTTTTTGGTCGTTCTCTTTGGAACTGCTGAGCCCCCGGATGGCGCCAACCCGAGATAGATATATATATATATAGATATACGGACAGATAGTTAGATAGATAGACTGAAAGAAGACGGACAGATAGATATATAAAGAGACACAGAGAGAAACAGATGATGAGGTAGACAGACTAACAGACAGACAGACAGACAGAAAAGTAGATAGATAGATACATAGATAGATAGATAAATAGATTGCTATGTATAGCGTGTATCTACCCACCTACGAGCATCTACGACTACATTATTCCATGAGAGAGAGAGAGAGAGAGAGAGAGAGAGAGAGAGAGAGAGAGAGAGAGAGAGAGAGAGAGAGACTAAGCTTTAAGCTGGAGAGCATAGACGACCAAAGCTTAGGACCATGTAGGGGACATCACTAGCACTTTTAAAAGACGAACCACGGACCACACCCGGACCCCATTATGAGACCCCAAACGACCACGGAAAGACCCCTCTCCACCCCAACCCCACTCCAACCCCATCCCAACCCCACTCCAACCCCCATCAACACATTAACCCCTTTATCACATCAATTGCACTTGTGGCAATAACAGACGCTCCCTGTATAGGGTAATGCTTACCATTTCATGACAGTCAGACGGGCCAGGGGAAGGGTCGTCCATGGTCATCCCCAGGTCGTACTTACCTTCCTTTGATACATTAGAATCAATGGCGGGGAGAAGAAAAAAAAATATAAAGGGAATATTTCAAGCCATGTTTCTGAGTGGGAGGGACGGTCGGGTGTGGTATACGACCCTTGAGCACGACGGTATACGACCCTTCAGCACGACGGTATACGACCCTTGAGCACGACGGTATACGACCCTTGAGCACGACGGTATACGACCCTTGCGCACGACGGTACGACCCTTGAGCACGACGGTATATGATACTTGAGCACGGCGGTACGACCCTTGAGCACGACGGTACGACCCTTGAGCACGACGGTACGATCCTTGAGCACGACGGTGCGACCCTCTAGGTGTACGACGGCACGACCCTTGAGCACGACGGTACGACCCTTAAGGTCGCGTAACATGACGACAGCACTTCGGGGTAACGACCCTTGGTTACGACGGAGTGACCTTCGACCTCTTGACATTTAAGGGTCAAGTTTTGCTTCGGGAAGAACGAAACCGCCACATCGTACGCGCTCGGGAAGGGGGGGAAGGAGGGGGGAGGGGGGAAGGACCCCACCACACCTACCAACCACACACGTGGTACAGACCCATACCACAACCACCCCCCCCCCCCCTTTCCCCCAGCCGGCCCCAGACAACCACCCATCCCAATCAACAACAACAACAACAACAACAACAACAACAACACACAACAATTCGCAAAGTTTATGCTCACAATTTCTTCATACTTTTAAAACTTTTCAACCCACACCCCCACACCCACCCACCCTCGACCCCCCAAAAGTAGATCTAGTTAATCAACGACTATCTCAAAACATCCCTTAATTAACAACTAATCCATTCTAACGACCAGGTCCGCCAATTACGATTACAGCCGTCAGGCAAAAATAAATTGATAGTTACATAAAAATGTTTACTTTTGAAACTCAGACCAATTCCGATATCTTCGAGATAAGACAAATACAAAGATTTTATCAAACTAATAAAAAATACATCTCTTCTGTCATTCTATTAATACAGTGTTGTATTTCATTCGATGATAATAAATGGCTTTACAACCTTACAGTACGTAAAAGGCCTCAAAGACATTGTAAGAAAAAAGGTTTTAACGAGCAAACTTCGGCAGTTTCCTCCAAAAGTAAGGTCACTAACCCCAGAGAGTGGGGGTTCGACCAACCCCAGAGAGTGGGGGTTCAACCAACCAAAGAGTGGGGGTTAAGCCAACCCCAGAGTGTGGGGGTTCAATCAATCCCAGAGTGTGGGGGTTCAACCAACCCCAGAGTGGGGGTTAAGCCAACCCCAGAGTGTGGGGGTTCAACCAACCCCAGAGTGTGGGGGTTCAACCAACCCCAGAGTGGGGGTTAAGCCAACCCCAGAGTGGGGGTTAAGCCAACCCCAGAGTGTGAGGTTCAACCAACCCCAGAGTGTGGGGGTTCAACAGACCCCAGAGAGTGACATCGTCAACCCCAGGAGTCAGTACACATCCACCATATCTGACGAGCAGTTTATTTCCCCCCATATATCTGGGGGCACTTATATCCCCCACGTCTGGGGCAGTTTATATCTATCATATCTGGGGGCATCATACTTCCACCATGTCTGGGGCAGTTTATATCTATCATATCTGGGGGCATCATACTTCCACCATGTCTGGGGCAGTTTATATCTATCATATCTGGGGGCATCATACTTCCACCATGTCTGGGGCAGTTTATATCTATCATATCTGGGGGCATCATACTTCCACCATGTCTGGGGCAGTTTTTATGATCATATTTGGGGGCAGCTTAAACCCACCACATCTGGGGTTAGTTTATACCCCTACCCCCTCTCCATATCTGGGGAGGCAGTCCACATCTCCCCCCTTCCCACATCACAACCCCAGGTCTCATAACTCATCATAAGGCGACGACTTATAACACAAGAGCAGACAGCTACACAACCTCTTAATTACCCTTGGGTAATAAGGCTTAACGACGCAGGCCAATTAATTGCTTCACTCGTGTGTGTGTGTGTGTGTGTGTGTGTGTGAACAATGTTACTGTAAGTGAAACGAGAACAGCGAGTGTACAGATGTTGAATGTATGACAAGTAAACACTAACATGAAATTCACATGTTTTATTCATCTTTTGAAATTCAAGCCACCAAACCCATGGGTCGTGAAACACGTCGTAATCAAGGGTCGTGTATACTGTTGTACTGGAGAGTCGTACATACGACTATCCTACACAAGTGTCGTATAGACTGTCGTAATCAAGGGTCGTATATATACTGTCGTATTCTGGGTCGTATGTACCGTCGTGTTTAAGGGTCGTACATACCGTCGTACTCACGGGTCGTATACACACAGTCCAATGTCAACAATTTTGAAATAATTTTAACCTGATTCTCGTTAAATCGGGAATAAAGATAAATAAATAGTTTTAATGAATAAAATCAACGACAAATGCAACAGAATCATCATTAAACGAACCATGAAAAACTTGGGACGACGCAAACTGGTTGTGAACGACGCTGTGTGACGCAGAGGTTTGACAGCGAATATGATGGGTCGCAGCACCTGGCCCTTCGGAACTCCAAGCACCCGCTTCGAAACTCCTGGTTGTGTACGTACGGTAATCCCTCGTTACTGTGATGCTAAACAAGGCCATTCGTGGCTGTGAGGAGACAAGAACAACACCATGGCGAAGCGCGTCGTTACAACCGCTGATATCGCCCGTCTGTAACCCATTTAAAAAAACAGTTCGTTTCTCGCTGATCAATTCAGGGAGGAGGGGGTCAAGACACCCCCTCCAGTCATAAAGGAGGCAATTATCATGACACGGGGATGAGGATGAGGCTAATTAAGATCTCTCAGCTCCCGGGGAACTAACCACGTACTGACTTGTTCCTCAAAAAAGGGCGGGCAAACGAGGAGTGACCCGAGGGACGTCTTCTTCCACCGCTGTGATGAACACCCACTACTGCTGCTGCTGCTCATCCCTCGTCAACTGACACGGACATGAGAGCGACACTTTGATGGCTCTGGGGGAGGGAGGGGGGGAGGGGGTTCGACGGTGTCCGAGGAGGAGGAGCTGGAGAAGGAGGAGGTAGGAGGGGACGATGTGAGGCACTTGCTCCGGCGAGGACCAGGGTTCGAAGATAATGACGATGTCTCCCGCATTCCTGAATGATGTAAACAATGAGGGATGGTTGGTTGCATGGCCAGCCACGGGAGAGAACATGGGGGGAGGGGGGGTGACACTGACAATTATATTCTATTAAACGCAATGGTATAACTTCATTGGTCTAGCTACGGGTCTTTCATGCTTCTACGGGTGTTACCGGACTCCACCTGCTCGAGTTTACACCGCGAGTGAGAAGACACCTCTCGCGAGGCTGGCTGTATACCACAGGCAAGTTCTCACTCCAAAGGCGCACACATTTCCCTGATACTGGAAGCAGCGCAGCCCTGGTGCTACAGTAAGCGATGGAAAGCGATAAAGGATAAAAAACCAAGATTTTCTCAGAAAACAAAACCACGGGTAATTATAAATAAACAACGAATAAATGTCTCTACAGATGGTTTGGTTAATGAGACCAGAGTAAGATGGAAATGACACATGATGCAAGTGGACCACAGTGCACCAGAGTGGAACATACAACAGCTATTGTATGCAGATGATGCTGTTCCATCAGCTGAATCACAAAGGGACATGAGTTGAATAGCAAGTTAGATCTGATGATGTGTGGCATGAGTTGGAGAGACAGATAACACAAGACCTGATGGTCTATGACCAGGTTATCTGCTGGAGGACAGTAATAATACATGGGAGGACATGGGAAAGCCAGATAACACAAGACCTGATGGTCTATGACTAGGTTATCTGCTGGAGGACAGTAATAATACATGGCAGGACATGGGAAAGCCAGATAACACAAGACCTGATGGTCTATGACCAGGTTATCTGCTGGAGGACAGTAATAATACATGGGAGGACATGGGAAAGCCAGATAACACAAGACCTGATGGTCTATGACCAGGTTATCTGCTGGAGGACAGTAATAATACATGGGAGGACATGGGAAAGCCAGATAACACAAGACCTGATGGTCTATGACCAGGTTATCTGCTGGAGGACAGTAATAATACATGGGAGGACATGGGAAAGCCAGATAACACAAGACCTGATGGTCTATGACCAGGTTATCTACTGAAGGACAGTATTAACTGTAATGCCTCATCATTCAGATATTGCCAGACAAACAGATAGATCGCCTTTGAAGCAGATGCGGAGTCGAAATGTAATATCAAATTCAATGGAGGCTTTGAAGGTTCTTTTCGCGAGTGTAGATACTTATAAGTTTAGATAAACTCATTAATGAAAATCCGGAAGACTTTAAGATACAGGAGAAGCACGTAATATACCTCACATTACACTGTATGATTGTAATCATAATACCGTGGAAATTAAGCCCTTCCCCACATCCTTCACTCTGGATAACCCCAAGTCCTGCACGCGGGTCCTACAAATGTTGCAGGACATCCTGCAGTCGAATCCTGGCTCAGGGGTTGGCTAGGGTGGTGGAGGAGCAGTGAGGTGGGAGATGCTTGAAGAAGCAACAGGTATATTTGGAAGCCAAGGTTGTGACTGCGGGCCCACACCACCAACACTACTCCTACTACACTTCACCACCACCACTACTACGACTACACTTCTCCAACACTACCACCAACACTCATTAAACATCCCCACCACTTTCTACGTCACGATGACACCCACCCCCCCAAAGCAAAATCCACACACACACACACACACACACACACACACACACACACGAAGATTCGCTTGGTCTGCTGTAGACACAAGGCAGATCTTCCCACACCACACAATGTTTACTCTGCACTACACAGCAAACACTACACCCCTGGTGTCAAGAAGGCGACCTGAATCTTGCACGAAGTGCCCCGTGTACGAGAGCGAATATCCAACCTCATGGAAAGGTAATTATGAGAGCCTGGCGAAACGAGCGATTCGTGTTTGATTACATTTACGAGAATACTTGAGTACTGCAACTCATCCAGGTTGAATTAGAAATGTAATTCACATCTCCCATGTCTGACCGCAGTTGGGAGAGCCGAGACTAACTCCTCATCACTGTTGAATCAGCAACAACAGTTCACAATGGTTATTATTTACCATCGAGAAATGTTAGAACAGAAACGTGTTTGAATATTACAATACAAACGAAGAGGTACAGTGTATGTACCTCAGTCCGTGGACGAGGCAGACATGGCATTTCCCTGCTCAATAACTATGAGGAAAATGATCAAAATATGTTGACATAAAAATGTTTTTTTTTAAATTGTGTTACAGAGGGAGTTGTGCACAACATACCTTCATCATGTTGTAGGTCACAAGAGGCCGAGGTGCGACTGCGATCATATAACTTGATGTGAGATTACATACAGAACCTGACCTTACGTCATCCACAACACAACTTCTTGCTGGAGTGGTTGTGGTTGTGGTGGTGATTGTGGTGGTGGTGATTGTGGTGGTGGTGGTGATTGTGGTGGTGGTGGTAGTGGTCTTCAACCCACTGCAACAACCGATAGAGTGACATCATCAGCTGATCACTCACTTCCCATCACACACACACACACATAACACACCCCACCCACACAGTGGTGTATCATTGACACATTTTCTATTCCTACATGCCAACCACTGCAGAGAGAAAAAAAAAAAAACCGAGGCGACTCAGGTAGTAAAGCACAGATATAGCTTAGAGAGAGAGGGGGACCTCCTCACACTATCACATCACCACACATCTAATACAAGACGCTGTTTAAGATCCTTACGACGCGGAGGTGGCGTAAAATCTATGTAACGCAGTTACCCAAGGTCGTAACGCAAGCCAGGGGGGACTAGTGAACACAAGCCACTGCGTATGCACAAGCCGGGGGGGTTTTGTGGTGTGCGTGTGCGTCGTCTTTCGGCCGCGGAAGGAACCGAAGCAAGCCAAGACCTGGCTGCGACACCACGTCTCTCACACAGAGAGAGAGAGTCGCGAGCGCGGCGGGTGGTGGTGTGGTGTGTGCCACAAGACTCGAACCCCGGGGATCGAACGCTCCGTCGCCTCACACGTTCCAGAGAGCACTGGCTGGGCTCTGGAGGCCCGTGGGAAGCGGCTGGCCTCCATGCTGCCACCGCTACCACCATTTACCACACGGGGCCCACCCGAATCTGCCGCCAACAGACCCTCCTACCCACACCCCTCGCTCGCCAAATACCGACACACTGCCAACACCAGAGTCCAGACTCCTCCTCCTCCCAACACGTCCCTCCTCACCATACATTCCCTCCCTCATGTCCTACATGCCGTGCATTCTGCCTTCATTCTCATTCATCATTCATCCGCTGCTGCCATCATGGACGCTTCATTATTTCATTCTGATGAATGTCCAGCTTTCAGGAGTTAGCGTAGGTGAGGGAGAGAGAGAGAGAGAGAGAGAGAGAGAGAGAGAGAGAGAGAGAGAGAGAGAGAGAGAGAGAGAGAGAGAGGAGGTTACATGGGCCAAGCTGAAGTTGGTTCTGAGGTAAGTGAAAATGTCACGCTTCACTGAGTCGACCACATGATCGCTCCCCACACCTGACACGCCCCACACCTGACACACAACACACCTGCCTCCCCACACCTGACACGCCCCACACCTGACACACAACACACCTGCCTCCCCACACCTGACACGCCCCACACCTGACACACAACACACCTGCCTCCCCACACCTGACACGCCCCACACCTGACACACAACACACCTGCCTCCACACACATGACACGCCCCACACCTGACACACAACACACCTGACACACACACATGACACGCCCCACACCTGACACACACCACACCTCCCTCCCCACACCTGACACACACCACACCTCCCTCCCCACACCTGACACATACCACACTGCCTCCCCACACCTGACACACACCTCCAAGTGTTCTCTGCCACTCGCCTAGGTTTTCTAACCCACCTACGTGTTCTCAATCACTCAAATGTTCTCTAACATTCCCAAGTTTTCTATTTGACCTACACATGTCTTGTTCTCCAGGTGTTTTCTCCCACCCGAGCGTTTTCTACCACATAAATGTTCTCTAACACTCCCACTTCACAACGACCCTGTACAACACCATGGTTCTCTGTCAGAAAAACCATGGTGCCATACGTGTCAAAAAACAAATATATATATAAACATAATCCCAAAGCAATTTCAAGTATGCAAATGAGCTAATTAAGGCACATTAGATCCTGGGATGCGAAAAAAAAAATGCCATTGTCCTTAATGAGCTGCCTTTAAAAAAATAACAGGTTAATGACAGTATGTGCCACGCTGTCCCCCCTTTCACGCTGGCGTGTCACACGCTTGACACCTGGCGTGACACACGACGGTGTATCTTGACACCAGATGGGGAGATAAAGATATCTTTAAGTGGGTAAGATAGTGTCATACGTTCGTGGTTAAGATATAAGATACTTATGACCGTGTCGTAGTACGATCGTAAGCAAGACCGGTACGTACCCGGTGCTGTGTGTACTCTAGGGGGTCGTACACGTCGTGTTCATGTGGTCGTACACGTCGTTCTCGTGTGGTCGTAACCGTCGGGTTCGTGTGGTCGTACCGTCGTACTCATGTGGTCGTACATGTCGTGTTCATGTGGTTGTACACGTCGTGTTCGTGTGGTCGTATCGTCGTGCTCGTGGTCGCACACGTCGTTCGTGTGGTCGTACCGTCGTGCTCGCGTGGTCGTAACCGTCGTGTTCGTGTGGTCGAACCGTCGTGCTCATGTGGTCGTACACGTCGTGTTCAGGTGGTTGTACCGTCGTGCTTGTGTGGTCGTATCGTTGAGCTCATGTGCTCGTACCGTCGTAGTACTGTGGTCGTATCGTCGTGCTCATGTGGTCGTACCGTCGTAGTACTGTGGTCGTACCGTCGTGGCACTGTGGTCGTACCCGTCGTGCTCACGTGGTCGTATCCACGTCGTGCTCATGGTCGTAACCGTCGTGCCCAGAAGCCATATCATCTTCCTCTTACGTCGTTCCATCTCGCTCAAGTGGTCGTACGACTGTATATACAGACACCGACACCACACAAAGAGGAGCCCTCCCCCTCCCTCCTTGACGACCCCTCCCCCTCCCTCCCTCCTCGACGACCTCTCCCCTCCCCCCTCCCCCCACATCGCTCTCTCACGCACTCTTAAACCGACAAGAAACGCACCAGCAGAAGATCCACCGAATACCACAACGCACTCGAAACACAACCTACCTACTACCCCTCCAAAAAGTGCGTGTGTGGACGCACTTGGGTCCAGGGGGAGCTTGGGGGAGGGGGCTTGGGGGGGTGTAAGTCATCCCTCTCCCTCCCCCCTCCCCCACAGGGTACAGTGGCCCACTGTACCTTCCTCCCCCACGGGGTACAGTGGCCCACTGTACCTTCCTCCCCCGCGGGGTACAGTGGCCCACTGTACCTTCCTCCCCTACGGGGTACAGTGGCCCACTGTACCTTCCTCCCCCGCGGGGTACAGTGGCCCACTGTACCTTCATCCCCCACGGGGTACAGTGGCCCACTGTACCTTCATCCCCCACAGGTACAGTGGCCCACTGTACCTTCATCCCCCACGGGGTACAGTGGCCCACTGTACCTTCCTCCCCCGCGGGGTACAGTGGCCCACTGTACCTTCATCCCCCGCGGGGTACAGTGGCCCACTGTACCTTCCTCCCCCACGGGGTACAGTGGCCCACTGTACCTTCCTCCCCCACGGGGTGCAGTGGCCCACTGTACCTTCATCCCCCGCGGGGTACAGTGGCCCACTGTACCTTCATCCCCCGCGGGGGAGTGACCATCATGTTAACGTCCAATAGCAACTTTCATCACCCGGTGTTAATAACTTGGTCGACCTGACAGCTGCGACTTTTAAATGAAGCCACTTATATTGTAAGTAGCATTGGTTAAGTGTTTCACTTATGTGGGAGGGAGAGGAGGGGGGGGGGGGGTGAATTGAACTGCTTTGTGACAGTGCGATGCGTTGGGCTCGACGGTACGATCCTTTGAACGCGACGGTACGATTTTTTTTTTCAGGACGACGGTACGGCCCTTGAGCACGACGGTACGATCCTTGAGCACGACGGTACGATCCTTGAGCATGACGGTACGACCCTTGAGCACGACGGTACGATCCTTGAGCATGACGGTACGATCCTTGAGCACGACGGTACGGCCCTTGAGCACGACGGTACGATCCTTGAGCACGACGGTACGATCCTTGAGCATGACGGTACGATCCTTGAGCACGACGGTACGATCCTTGAGCACGACGGTACGATCCTTGAGCATGACGGTACGATCCTTGAGCACGACGGTACGGCCCTTGAGCACGACGGTACGATCCTTGAGCACGACGGTACGATCCTTGAGCATGACGGTACGATCCTTGAGCACGACGGTACGATCCTTGAGCACGACGGTACGATCCTTGAGCATGACGGTACGATCCTTGAGCACGACGGTACGGCCCTTGAGCACGACGGTACGGCCCTTGAGCACGACGGTACGACCCTTGAACACGACGGTACGACCCTTGAGCACGACGGTACGATCCTTGAGCACGACGGTACGATCCTTGAGCATGACGGTACGATCCTTGAGCACGACGGTACGGCCCTTGAGCACGACGGTACGATCCTTGAGCACGACGGTACGATCCTTGAGCACGACGGTACGATCCTTGAGCACGACGGTACGATCCTTGAGCATGACGGTACGATCCTTGAGCACGACGGTACGGCCCTTGAACACGACGGTACGACCCTTGAGCACGACGGTGCGATCCTTGACCAAGACGGTACGACCCTTGAACACGACGGTACGACCCTTGAAGTTCATCATTAAAAGACCAGGCTCCAAAATCGTACTGTCGTACTTAAGGATCGTACCGTCGTGCTGAAAGATCGTACCGTCGTGCTCACGGGTCGTACCGTCGTGCTCACGGGTCGTACCGTCGTGCTCAAGGATCGTACCGTCGTGCTCAAGGGTCGTACCGTCGTGCTCAAGGGTCGTACCGTCGTGCTCAAGGGTCGTACCGTCGTGCTCACGGGTCGTACCGTCGTGCTCAAGGATCGTACCGTCGTGCTCAAGGGTCGTACCGTCGTGCTCAAGGGTCGTACCGTCGGGCTCAAGGATCGTACCGTCGTGCTCAAGGGTCGTACCGTCGTGCTCAAGGGTCGTACCGTCGTACTCAAGGATCGTACCGTCGTACTCCAGAGTCGTATATACCGTCGTGTCCAAGAACTGTACCGTGCTGTACCATACAGATAAGCATTGTATATAACAGGACAAATAAAAACATCAAACTCTCCATTATGTACTTTAGCGATACAAACATACATCATCTGAAATATTCTGTAAATTATACATTTTCTTCACTCCAGTCGCTATAACACACACACACACACACACATACACACACACACACACACACACACACACACACACACACACACACACACACACACACACACACACACACACACACACACAACACACACAATACAGCAAAAGGTGTTACAGCAATCGCTTCGAGTAACTGTACTGGCTCTCTCTCTCTCTCTCTCTCTCTCTCTCTCTCTCTCTCTCTCTCTCTCTCTCTCTCTCTCTCTCTCTCTCCCAACCGGTGACGAAGGGAAAGGTCCGGACAGTGGGCATACGGCCCACCTATATGGGTCGAGGGTATGATAAAGCGAGGCGAGACCCGAGAGAAAGTGACCCCTCTCTCTCTCTCTCTCTCTCTCTCTCTCTCTCTCTCTCTCTCTCTCTCTCTCTCTCTCTCTCCACACACACACACCGGAAGTGAGGATAAAAACTCCCCACTAACCTCCCCAGACAGCAACAACCATGTTTCCTCCCCTACATCACCCCAACATCCCGATATACCCCGGCCTGACCCACACATCGCCACTCCACCTCCCGCCGCGCACGTTCGCCGTTTCCCGTCGTAGCCACGTAGCGCTAGGAGGCAGACGACTTGAGCCTTAGAGGAAACATCATAACCAGAGCCTCACTGAATGCCACTTCCCCCAACCATGAAAGCCTTATTAAACGCCACTACCCCATGCAACAAGACAGACCGCCACTACCCCCCCTATGCACCACAATAGACCGCCACTACCCCTCGTGCACCACAGTAGACCGCCACTACCCCCGTGCACTACAATAGACCGCCACTACCCCCCCGTGCACCACAGCAGACCGCCACTACCCCCCGTGCACCACAGTAGACCGCCACTACCCCCTCCCCTCGTGCACCACAGCAGACCGCCACTACCCCCCCCCCCCCCGTGCACCACAATAGACCACCACAACCCCCCGTGCATAACACACACACAAACAGACAAGTGTGACAGGAACTTACCATGATCCTCTTCTGTGTACGCGGTGAGGCGCACAGGTCGCGTAGCGCACCGTCCACCGCCCTCCTCGTTTCCCCCACTCCGGAGGGGGCGTCCGCCAACACAACCACAGCCGCCGCCATTGCTCCTCCAAGTGGCTAGTGCCCAGAGGTGAGGTCAGTGCACACCCTCACCTCCAATAGCCTAGCCTTCATTCACTTCCTGCAAGGTCTTTCAGCCTTCCTTCAATCCACTTTGTTTCTACAACTTCCTTCAATTTCCTTCAAAACAATTTCTTTCAAACAACTTCATTCAATTTCCTTCAAAACAATTTCTTTCTAAAAATTCTTTGACTTTCCTTCAGTCACTTCTTTGTACCACAATATTTCCATTGCCTTCTATCACTCTTGTTTCTTCAATTTCCTTCAACCACGTCCTCTCTACAATTTCTTTCAATCAACTTCCTTTCAGTTTCCCCTTCCATGCAAGCCACTAGCTGCAGGCATAATGCCACTTCCCCCAACACCACCGCCACTACACTGCCACTGCCCCTCCCCCTCACAAAATACACATTGTCCAATCACTCGTCTTAAACGAAGGATAAAAAAATATATATATATAAAAAAAAAACCTTCACTTTACCCTTGCGTTCAAATCACCTGTTTCTCTAAATTCAAAATGATTTTCGCTTTGCATAACCTAACCACCTGACGAGGCAATTCTCTTGTTGCCTACAAGACTGACCAGCATTTTTTTTTCTTAGAGTTTCTCAAACGCATTCATCTACATACCAGGTTACTATCGTGTTTCGTCGCTCATATTACGCCACTTGTGACGCACACAACCAAACCTCGTTTTCTACTGTGTTACAAACCAGTCTTCCTTGTGGGGGGATATATATAATATATATATATATATATATATATATATATATATATATATATATATATATATATATAATGTATATATATATATATATATATATATATATATATATATATATGTGTGTGTGTGTGTGTGTGTGTGTGTGTGTGTGTGTGTGTGTGTGTGTGTGTCACTATCTACAGATAAATTCTAAGATACACGAGTTTTAAGAAGAATTATCTAAACCATCTTCGAGGTCTTTAATTAATCCTTCATTGTCAACTTTATCTTCAATAACTGAAAATATAGATAAACCCGAGTAACTGATTGAGTATATAGACATTAAACTATCGAGTATATAGGCATTAAACCATCGAGTATATAGACACTAAACCATCGAGTATATAGACATTAAACCATCGAGTATACAGACACTAAACCATCGAGTATATAGAAACTAAACCATCGAGTATATAGACATTAAACCATCGAGTATATAGACACTAAACCATCGAGTATATAGACACTAAACCATCGAGTATACAGACACTAAACCATCGAGTATACAGACACTACACCATCGAGTATATAGACACTAAACCAGTCTGGTTTATCGTGTATTCTAAGCCACTTTAAAAGACACGCGTTAACTTAAAATTTGGCAACGGGTGATACAAGTCAATTACGGAGAGTTTTGCCGGGAATTTAAACGCTCATACAACCACATATCAACCCCCCCCCCCCTATAGAGAAGGGGGGGTGGGGAAGGGGGGGTTATCATAAAGGAGGGAAGGATGTGTATTTTTCCCATCACCTCAACAACACCCCCCCACCCCCCACACACACACTAACGAGGGATAACGACCCAAGTCAAATCACACCAGAACACAGCAAAGTTATATATCATGACATTACCATCGCCCACATTCTCTCTCTCTCTCTCTCTCTCTCTCTCTCTCTCTCTCTCTCTCTCTCCTTCTCTATATATACATACACACACAACCAACCCGCTTCTTATATTCTTTTTTTTTTTTCATCACGCGAATTATTTCCATCTCTGACATACCACGGGCGCAATCTTTCTTATGATCTCATTTGCATACCTGATCCACGCCACACACACACACACACACGAGAGAGAGAGAGAGAGAGAGAGAGAGAGAGAGAGAGAGAGAGAGAGAGAGAGAGAGAGATCACAATGTCTTTGTTGTGTCTGAGCATTCATGGATGTGTGTCTTACTTGACGAGAGGGGGGGAGGGGGGGGTGGAGGGGGTTGTTAATAATGCGTGTGGTAATGTTATAATGATGGAGGGGAGGGAGGAGGGGGGGAGGAGTACATACACACACACACACACACACACACACATACACACACACACACACACACACACTTCAACGCCATCACCACTTCCCCCCCCCTACAACCAGCGATATAACAACCATCATAACCCAACCATCCACCTCCCCACCCCAGCTCCCATCACCCCCCCCCCCATCACTCACACTCGCACGGCAATAAAATGCGAACCAAAACAGACCCATAGTTCTAGTGTCAGAGAATTCCCGACCTTACAGCCACGAACAGTCAAGTTGAACCAATAACTTCTACATTTACCCCCTGTGTTAACTATGGACATTTCAAACGTACTGCGAACTGCGAACCTGATCGTATAATTGGCTATGACGATATAGTGTTGTTGCTTGATTAAACCTATTATAATGTAACGTTATCACGACTTTTATTATATCAACGACTGCACGACCCTTGAGTACGACGGTACGACCCTTGAGCCCGACGGTACGACTCCTTGAGGACGACGGTACGACCCTCAGGTATTTCAGGGTCGTACCGTCGTGCTCAAGGGTCGTACCGTCGTGCTCAAGGGTCGCACCGTCGTGCTCAAGGGTCGTACCGTCGTGCTCAAGGGTCGTACCGTCGCGTTCAAGGGTCGTACCGTCGCATTCAAGGGTCGTAACGTCGTGCTCAAGGGTCGTACCGTCGTCCTCAAGGGTCGTACCGTCATCCTCGAGTCGTATCTTCGTACTCAAGGAATTACAGAGAGAACGACAATCCTATTAAGGACACAGTCCATTTTGACCCATACACGTATGTGCACCCACAATACACGTATGTGCACCCACAATATGCGTATGTGCACCCACAATATGCGTGTGTGCACCCACAATACACGTATGTGCACCCACAATACACGTATGTGCACCCACAATACACGTATGTGCACCCACAATACACGTATGTGCACCCACAATATGCGTATGTGCACCCACAATACGCGTATGTGCACCCACAATATGCGTATGTGCACCCAAAATATGCGTATGTGCACCCACAATATGCGTATGTGCACTCAAAAACACGTATATGCACTCAAAAAAACACATAGGTGTACTTAAACACGGATATTTACTTTAAAACAGGTACATGTACTCAAGAAACATCTACATGTACTCATAAAACACAGAGATGCACTCAGTCAACCCATACAGGTCACATTGCCACTGAGACAACCCATACAGGTCATATCGCCACTGACACAACCCATACAGGTCACATTGCCACTGAGACAACCCATACAGGTCACATCGCCACTGAGACAACCCATACAGGTCATGGTACCACTGACACAACCCATACAGGTCACATCGCCACTGAGACAACCCATACAGGTCATGGTACCACTGACACAACCCATACAGGTCACATCGCCACTGAGACAACCCATACAGGTCAAGATGCCACTAAAACCACCCCCGGAATCACCTTCCGACGCCAGTGTGCCTCACACACACACACACACACTCTCCCTGGCACCCACCACACAGGTCAAGACACCACTGAGGCAAGTGAGTGTGTGTGTGGGGGAGAGAGAGCCACTCTCACCTTGGCACCCCACCCAGACCATCTCTCTCTACACACACACACCACAACCACGTAATTACCTTCTATATTTGACAGTCTTGACGGCCGGCGCCACCCCCCCCCCCCCCCGTGGACGCCCGGGACACAGAGACACGGGGTCCATATGAATACTAACCCCCTCCCCTCCCCCCTCCCCCTAGTGTCTGACACAGACGGTCTGTGCCCTCCCCCAAACTAACCCCACACCAGAGGCTATGGGGAACCATAGATATAACGTCTAACTTCCGACAAGACCGGAAATACTGGTTCTATAGCATGGCTATCTTGTGCTACGGCTAAATAGCATAGCTATCTTGTGCTACGGCTATATAGCAAGGCTATCCTGCGCTACGGCTATATAGCATGGCTATCCTGCGTTACGGCTAAACAGCATGGCTATCTTGTGCTACGGCTAAATAGCATGGCTATCTTGTGCTACGGCTATATAGCATGGCTATCCTGCGCTACGGCTATATAGCATGGCTATCCTGCGTTACGGCTAAACAGCATGGCTATCTTGTGCTACGGCTATATAGCATGGCTATCTTGTGCTACGGCTATATAGCATGGCTATCTTGTGCTACGGCTATCTTGTGCTATGGCTATATAGCATGGCTATCTTGTGCTACGGTTATATAGCATGGCTATCTTGTGCTACGGTTATATAGCATGGCTATCTTGTGCTACGGTTATATAGCATGGCTATCTTGTGCTCCGGCTATATAGCATAGCTATCTTATGCTATGGCTATATTACATGGCTATCTTGTGCTCCGGCGATGTATTTCGGTGACATTCTTTTAATCATCGAAAATCTCTATACATATTTTGTATTAGTTAATTTCAGTATTTAATGAAAATGTATCTAACACACTGGAAACTTAAAAAAATAAATAAATAAATTTCAAAGCGAACATGAATGACTTAATACCATACATAAACATACATACAGGTATGTATAAACAAACATTTCCCTTGGATAATTAACGTAATTCCTCTTTTTCAGGAGAGAAGAGAGATAATTTCCCCATGAATGACATGGATTATCAATTATCCTAACCTTAACAATGTGTGTAGTTCAAAGTTTATTCCAAACAATGATCTATCCACAGTAATGGAATAGGCTTACGCCACTCTTGCTTCTTATGTAGGCAATTCTTTTCATAAAATTCAAATCACTTTCAGTAGCAAACGCCCCTTTTTAATTCAAACCTATAAGATAAATATAATTAATTCACAGTTGTCGACAGTTACCTGATGAAGGTAAATATATTCAAATTCTAACCATTAACTTTAAGGAAACGCCATTTTCCTCAAAAAACTTACATCGTCATTAACTAACTATTAATAACCTCTGAACACGTACAAAAATATCCACCCCCCACCCCCCACTGTGACAAGAAGTGATCGCGTCACGGACGCGTTACAGCCAACACATATATCTATCAAGTGACGCTAAATCCTTCTGGGCCTCTGATCTCGTACAGATGAATGACGGGAAAAGAAAACTGTATGAGGGCCAGTCTCCCTCGCCCGCTGACATTTAACTCTCCCCAGCACTAAAACATGTCGTTCCCCAGCTGAATGGGTAGTTAAGGAGAATGTTTGCCCAATGGCTATTGACACCCGGAAGAGGGTAGGTCACTATCGGTGTGTGTGTGTGTGTGTGTGTGTAAACGATATATTTCACAGATAATTTACAGCTATGGAGTATATGGCAATCAAAAATTTCCCCTTAACAAAACTAAACTTTAAAAGGATGAATACATGAACATGGATGAAAGGGCAAAATCACTTGCTTACCACATTTTTCCTTCAATGGGTTAGCAAATAACCTAATCTCATTAAAAAATAATTACTACACTTCAGTCGTTATCTACAATTAACACACTACAGGCTTTAACGACCCCCGGGGCCTTAATAGACCTGTAGTGCAATTACACCAGCCATCACATTAATGCACTGCTAATCCTCCAACCTCACATCTTACCCTCCCCGCTAAACCTCGACCCTCGAGGGCCAGTGTCACTCAGTCATACACATTCACAAAATAACAAAAATATACCTTCATCAAATATTCACAACTAATTATCCCCATTTCGACTATGAAATACAATTTCTAGCAACCAGCACCACCCAACTCCTATATATATATATATATATATATATATATATATATATATATATATATATATATATATATATATATATATATTCTGGTGGGTTTGTGTCACGTGGACATCTATTTGCGTGAACCAAACGTCTTATTTATAAATAAACTCATGCGAGTACGATGCCCCATTACGGGAATGGGAGATTATCATTAAACAATATATGACCCCTTTTGACATGACTTTTTATCAGAGACTCTAAAGAATTATAACAAAATAACAGGCGGTTTTTTTTTTTTTTTCATATCACCACCTATTTATCTGATGACATCATAAGCTTATCGTAAATAAACAAGTTGGTGTGGTATGTAATTTGCATAAAAATAACTAAATGTGACAAAAGGTGAATATAAGCAAGATAATAACAGCAGAAAAATACCATCATCAAACGTCTTCATAATGATCGATATAACAAATTATTAACAAATGATTTTCATGTGTATTTACAATTAATTAGAATTCCTCTATAATGACCTTCCATATTTTCTCTTGAGAAACCATAATAACCCTATTCATCAAAACAAACTTGACATACAAAGCTGAAGTATTAACCTTACTTAACATCCCGTATCATTTCATTTATTTACATTTAGCAAATGGTTTATTACATCATCACTCTATAACTTCTCATCAAGGTAATGTTATCACCTACTACTCTATTGTAATGACAATCATTATAACAAGTTATCTCTAATGAGAGTAATTATAACAAGTCAACATGACTGATAACTAATAATTTCAAAGGAAATTATTTTACAACCTTTGACCTCAACTACATATCAAAGTAACGATTATACAAGAATATCGTATATATATACCACCACTAACTAATGAACAACTGACCTACAATAAGTGACTACCATCATGGATTCTTCAATATCCTAAATCGAAGATTATACAGTACGAATATTCCATAGATTAACACCATTAAATAATAACCCAATATTTGTGTAGCAATACATAACCTCTCACAATCATTAAACACAATCTCGATAGCAGTATGACTTTCAATATACATCACAAGCAAAGTATTGACCCACCAACCTCCCTAATGATGACCTAATGACATGTACGACTACAATATTGAAGTAAAAAATTACTAAAGAGAAACAATAAATTGTCATATTAATTACCTGGTGTGGGTCTAATGTTTACCACTATCATAACATTGCCGTAGTCCTACTACTCTTTTAAGAATTAAATATAACAATAAAAACTAGTAACATTAAACAATAAAAAAACTAATATATAATGTAATAATATATAATATAAAAATGTATACATAATAATAATAATAATAATAATAATAATAATAATAATATGCTAAATAGCCCAATCTCAAATTACGATACTTGGTCTACATGCATATGGCTGTAATATGTACAAATTCTTTTCTCATCTATACCTTTCCTGACCTTCAACGAGCCATCATGGTCACGTGATGCTGACCTCATACATCACGTGACCTGACCTCTGGTGCCACACTACCTACCAAGGAAATGATAAACATGCTTAAATATGCTCAAGTTTACACGATTATCATGGCGGTGCATTTAACTTACCTACTTCATATGCGTCTCTCCGTTGGCAGTCACCCATCGTAATGACCGGCCGCTAATTACGTCATCAAATATACGCACAAAAGTGTAAGTAAACTGCGATAACTGAGGAGGACGCACGTGCGGGTCCTCCTCATCTGGTGACGCAGACACGAATGGTTCAGGCAGTCGCAAAATGCATCTGTCCAATCCAGGCCAGGCCAAGGAATATACAAGTACTACTACTACTACTTACCTCAGGGTACTTACACTATGTTATTTTGTGAAGCCTCATGTTTAGGATAGCATTATTATCATACATATTTTCTCTTAGCTGATCTCTAAACAATAAGAATTGAATTATTCGTAAGTATTGTAAACTATCACCAAGGTAGTTTGCCTTTTCAATTCTCGTACTTTACATACGTTTCAGTACTATTCATAATTTTACGGTTAAAATGCTATGGTTGCTCTGTGGTCTTACAAACAGTTACCTCAGTGAAAAAATAATTAATTAACAACAAATTACTTTAAATGTTACTGGGCTGTATAGAGCTAAACATGCCAGCGCCTGTGTCAAATATACAATAAAAATGACGTAATTTGGCAAGATGTATTATAACGCGTGACACTTGTCACTGAATGATAAAAATGGTCAGGAATACAACATAAAATATATATGAAGGTCAAAGTAGACCACATTAAGATGCGTTAGCACATTTGCTATGTCGGATATTGAAGTAAGGAATAGTATTCACAAAAACTTTGCAAGGAAAAACTCTTTTAAGATAGGGTATTCATGATAAGGTAAACAACACGTAAACAATGTTTCTCTCCTCTCTCGACCTCTGAAACAATAGATGATTATCCCAACATTATCATAATATGGGTACACAATAAAACCTCATAAATGACACAAACTCTAAGTCAAAACTACTAAAGGACTATCAAGGATACAACCTCTACTATTCAACTCTGAAACTGTTATACTGTACAGCTCTAGGAACTTGGTATACACTGTGTAAAAGTGGTCTACGAAAACTACAGTTTCTTTTAAGGATGAAGGATGTTTCTAAAGGCAAAAAGAAAGTGGTTGATATAGTTGCCATAAGGTATGACAAACATTGAAGTAATGTGAAAGGTACAGGTTTATTAGGTCATTTCTTTTTCAACATGGAAAATTGATACAAGCAAATGTTCAACTCAAAGCCTGTTACTAACTGGTAATACTTGTCAAATGCGAGTAGCCAGAAATCTGCAGCTTAGTCGCAATGACAGTGTAGGAGAAAGCAATACTGGGTCATGTCACCAAGTAAACTCACAGTAATAAGCCCAATATGATTCATACTGATCTGGGGATGACTCGTCATCCCATCCACAAGAGTACCACAATGATACTTAATAGACAAAATATACTATATACACTTAATTCACCATAAAATAGTTGCAAAGCTAGAGGTTATTTCTTAGGTAAACGACATACACTCTTCTAAGAAGTTCCAAGTCAACATGATGAAATTCTTCTTGAACCATCTACATCCAATACTCCCACATTCACCACTTAAAGTATTCCGAGATACCTCAACTCCTTTCCCATTACATGTCCCAGAGTTAAAGTATAATCTAACTTGTTACAATCAGCTGCCTTATACATCTATTTTCACACATCTTTATATCCTGTAATTTCACCGCAATACATACTCAGCTTCATTCCCATTTCCCTATACTTTTTACTGCTTCTCAGCATCAATTTGGATTCCCTTTTCCATTTTTTATAATATCCCCCTATGCATAGTATTTTCATAATATAATGCATACCACAGTGCAATCAAGTATACTCTTTTCACAAAATAATTCTGTACTTTCTAATTCCACCTTATTACCCTCATTTTATCACACAATTCACACATCCTTTCTTGAGCATCCTAAATACTCACATTCTATTTTATATGTATTCTTTCACTGATTCAACCCTATCCTCACAATTTCATCTCATTACTACCTGATTACGGGACAGATTCAACTTTCTGTTTTATATACAATTATGTCCTATTTGCTAATGCAAAATACTAAAATCAATCTTAGTACAGCATACAGGTAGGGCACCAACCTGAATTCCTTAGGATCAAGTAGCATTCAGTTTTCGGCTCTTTTCTTCTTTTTTGGTCAAAGATTATAGAAATCAATCTTTTTGCTGGAGTTTTCTAGTTTTTTTAATAACATTTGTATTGATCATTTGTAAACATATACTATATAAAGCAAGCAAAAGACTAATTACTGCATTTACCCAAATTTCTTCCATATCTCCACTAATAATAAGAGTAATGAAAACTAAGGGAGAACTTCAAGAGTATTCTGAAGAGCTCGGAATTGGCCACCAGTAAAAGGGTATAACAAGGGCAAAAACCAAAGCAATGATAAATAAAACAGAAAAGCACAGAACACTTCTGCCTCAAATTCAAACCAAGGAGATTCATGCAAGTCATTCTGACAGGAATCTTAAAAGCACTCGAATTTTGAATGTTTCCAGCCTATGGTATTCAGACTGGAGATCTTCCACCTGTAATACAATAAGACCTCTTTCCACTTCAGCATTGAACACATAAATCCTATAATCCACAAATTCTTTAATCTCAAGCAAATTTCTTCCTTGCCTCATTCATTACTACATTAACAGAAAATATAAACCTTTCCCATACACAGCATATATACAGTGAACCAATTCATCAAAAAACATATTTGCAATACACATCATAAAGTTGTAGAAAAGAAAAAAATATTCACAAAGTGGATTAATGTGTGACACCAATTCATTGATAATAAAACCAATTTTTTTCTATAATAAATATATTGTATAAAATTCAAAAGCTTTGAGCTGAATAATTCTTTCTGAAGAGCTATCTTTTTGTACTCAGTATACATGTAATAAAAAATCCCACTAAATAGCTTCATAATTCATTACCTAACAAAGTACTTAATTCTTTCAAATGACCATGATTTACACGTACACAATATTATGAAAATTTTTTGTAAATATCATTCACATAAGCTTAAAACATAACCTAATTTTCAAGTTCTACAGTCAACTTTGCTACAAAAATGACATACTTCTCTTTCTGAAGCCTTTATATCACTTAAGGCATAGCAAAACGACATTCATGATATGGATGCTATAGTTCCATATCCACATCAGGAAAGCGTCATATAAAAACATACATATAAACAATAAAAGCTATACATCATGATGATACCACTAAAATAATCATACTACTGCCAATCAACAAAGCATACAATATGTTGTACAATGATTTATTCCAGAACACCCCACATACAGTTCACACAAATCATATGTTATACTGAACTTTAATTCATTCTAACCCCTTTTCAAAAAAGAATGAGTTTCAAACTAAGTATAACATGAAATACATGTAACATATTTTACTATTCACACAATGATTTGCATAGGAACTGCTGACAGCAAAGTACCAAACTGTTTTAATTCAATAAAGATGAAGAAAATGCAATACCCTAAATTAATAATGTGAAATCTATTTAAAAAATGAAATAAGACCAGTTTCTTCAGACTATCTATCTATCTACACCTCTGATGCCCATGCTCTCTAGGAACTCCCTGAAAGTGTTGGCCACAGCAAAAGTCTCCATTGTTGGTTGAATTCTATTTTCTTCAGTATTGTGCAAAAAAATTTTCGAATAAGATGTAGTGCTTCAGTTCATAAAATATCTTCAAAACCTGTTTCATAGAAACACCATAACAATGAATTATGGTGAATTGCGTACAAGTAACTACAATGAATACTTTACCGATCAGTTTTAATTCTTCTATTATTCATCTCACATATCCCAATCACCTGCCACTGCTGTACAACAGAATCACTGTGCGTGATTGTTTTCAGCACGTATCATTACAGACAAAAATTCATACTATATCTGTGTAATAAACTAATTCTAATGATGATCTGGAACACAGTGTGTCATTATGTTGAGTATTCACCACTCGAGTGTATGTGGATATTGTGATAAGAATGTTAAAATTAATCTTGACATCTCAATCACCTTTACCTACACTTGAAGTGGGTGGTACATACCATTTCTTTCTCAAACATTTCTTCTACTCCATATCTTCAAGGGCTAAAGATGGAACTCAACATCTGTCATATGTCTAGAGTTGTGCATATTGTTCTGGTTACAAGTACTGATCACTTACCTGTACATAGAAAAAAAAAAAAAAAAAGAATCTGCAAGGATATAATATGCCTTCTTTGCAACTGGACACAAGAGTAAAGTATATCGTTAACTGGTAAAGCCAGAAAAAATAAGATGCAAAAATTAATGAAAAACAGATATATGCCAAACAAAAATGTGTGAAGGCTCATCAGGTATCTCCGAGAGTGTAATAGACTCTCGAGTACAATGTCCTGTGCATAAGACCACAAAAGAAACCGCTGAGAAAAAGAACATAAATAGCCCTTTATCTTTCCTCAGAAATTACTTCCATTTATCGCTTTTAATAACCTTTAATAATGAACAAAACTTAGAATTCAAAGAAATGTTATGAAAAACTGTATATTCAAATACATGTCCAATTACAATATAGTAAAATGTAAGATAAAATGCTAGAACCAAGAGCAACTGTATACCTTAAGGACAAGAAAGATCTCTAGAAAAGCTGGTAAAGTTCTAAGTTGTCTATGTAAGTGGTATGGCGCAAAGGGAAAAGGCAACTAAAGGGTTAGAGATTTTGGTTTAGTGAAATCTAGGTCCCTACAATGACACATTTTGTTACTTTTAACAATTCTTTGCATGAATTAATCAACAACCACCTTCTCATCCCTTCTAAAATTCCATATCTTTACAATATTTTGTTCTAGTTTTAGGAAGGATACTAACTTGCTCAAGCAGGAAAAAGTGAGCACCTATGAAAGAATGCTTAAACATTTATCGCAGAATATTAGATAGTAATCAGATAAATTTATGGTGATGGTACATCCCAATCAGCAGAGGAAAAAAATAATTAAAAATGGGTACATACATATAAAATAAAAGGCTATAACAATGTCAAGATAAAAGGCTATAACAATGTTAAGACCAACAGAACTTTTCATAAATTACATTAAGAAAATACAATTTCAATTATTCTTCTGTTTCTGACTTTTTCATTTTACTGTTAATATTCCATACTTCAAAACTGTCAACAATGAAACTCACATTTTCAAATATATAAGTATGCATCCTACACCAAGGCAAATTATTAACATCAGGATAAACTTTCAGTGAATCATACACAAATGCATGTAGTGACAAACACCTAAGTACAGGAGATTAATATGAATATGAAGTAAAGAGTTGTAGCAGATGTTTCCAAAGACGCATAACTGCAGTCACACCTACACGCAGTTGATTTTTGACCATTAGGAAACTTCTCATATAATATCCATTTGTATTTCCCTTATAAGAAATCAACAGCTATATAAAGAATTGTTGGGAAAGTACAATATCCATTACGTTTCCTTAATAAAAAGGCATGTAAGAATAGGGATAAGTTGAGACTTTTGCCATGGCCATCCCCTAGATGGGAGTTCTCAGAAGGAACAGGTGTTAGAGATATCAATAGTAATGTATATAGATATAACAATTTTACACACTATTGTTTCAATTGAGTTGAACCCAGCTACCAGCATATACAGCACCTTAAATCAAGCCAGAAACATTGCTTGGCTGAGACATTTCTCCTCACAGATTTAGTTGTCTATGGTTACTAAGTATACACTTTTGCTTAGTCATTTTCCACAACTACCATACATTTGAATTTGCAGAATCTGTCATCGATTTCCCTCATAAAGCATTTTCTTGTGCAAATCTTCAGCCCTATCCCTTAGTTTTCCTAATTCCTCTTGAATCCTGTCTGTAATTACTTTACGTACCAGGGTGGGATCCTCCTGCTTTTCTTTCATCTCGGACACAAATTCCTTGAAATCCATTGGTTCTCCTACCACAACAGTCACTGTTTTTCCTATTCTAGGGATATATGGAACCTGATTGGGTAGAATTTTGTCCATTCCAACATGGTAAAATGGCAAGACAATTGGGCACACTGGTGAATCGTACACAAGCCTTCCAACACCCCACTTGAGACGCATACGTTCCATGCTCATGTTCACCTTCCCTTCTGGAAATATATGCACCCACTGGCCCTCCTGGAGTCTTTCAATCAAAAAGTCCATTGCTTGCTGAGGAGAAAAACAACAGTCCTTAATATTCCAATCTAAATTTCTCTTTGCTGAGCTTTATGCAATAGAAGAAAAAACTTCATACATGCAAGTCATGGATGATGGAATAGTACAACATTGTAAACAATGTGAAAAGAAGCAGAGTAAATGCACAAGGAAAAGTGGGTTTCTTAAATAAGAATATTCTTTATTTTAAGGAAGAGAATAACTTTACCGTTATCCAACCTTATCTAGCTGTTTTTGGGTTTACCTACTCAAACTATCCCAACCAAGACTTAACCTAACATTACAAGAAAGTTAACCCTTTCACTACAGTTGTGGCATCTCCATTAATAATTCTTGAGACTGGCCATCTCTACCTCTACGGCAAAATGTAAGGCCATTAATGCTTGTAGTGGCATCCCATGCATTGATACCAAATCTTACAGCCTATGTTATGGTATTTCCATACAATGGTCGCTATGCAAGGAAAATGTCGGGAAGCCTGTATGAGATCTACACTCCAACATTATATAATAATTTGTAAAGCTTTGATGATAATAGATAATAATGGATAATAGATATTAGAAATAAAATTCCTTAATAATCATATTTGACAAAAATGCTTCCAAAAATAACTAAACATCTCACTACACAGCCACATATGCTTGGCAGTGAAGAAGCAAATGTTATAAAGCACATAACAGACATAAATAATGTTTCACCTAGTTGAGTTGCACATCAGTTTATTTAGAAAATAATGTTCTTATCAATCAAAATAACAAAACTCAAGGAAATATTTTCTTGAATATTTGAGAATATCCCTTATTCAAATTATCAGAACTACTATACTGTATTTTTATATAACCTAACCTACCCCAACTCCAGCCTAAATTAACCCAGATAATATTAGGGGACACGGGAGAAAGAATACTTCCCACGCATTCCTCACGTGTCGTAGAAGGCGATTAAAAGGGATGGGAGTGGGGGGCTAGAAACCCTCCCCTCCTTGTATTTCAACTTTCTAAAAGGGGAAACAGAAGAAGGAGTCACTCGGGGAGTGCTCATCCTCCTCGAAGGCTCAGATTGGGGTGTCTAAATGTGTGTGGATGTAACCAAGATGAGAAAAAAGGAGAGACAGGTAGTATGTTTGAGAAAGGGAACCTGGATGTTTTGGCTCTGAGTGAAACGAAGTTATTTCATGCGTGGCGGGGTGGCAACGGGAATGAATAAAGGCAACAAGTATGAATTATGTACATGTGTATATATGTATATGTCTGTGTATGTATATATATGTACATGTCTGTGTATGTATGTATATGTTGAAATGTATAGGTATGTATGTATATGTGCATGTGTGGACATGTATGTATATACATGTGTACGCGGGTGGGTTGGGCCATTCTTTTCTCTGTTTCTTTGTGCTACCTCGCTAACGCGGGAGACAGCGACAAAGTACAATAAATATAAATAAATGAATATTTCTGATATCACAATATTAATATTAACTATTTCTTCTTTACACCCAAGCAAGGCAAGTCAAGTATATTACTGTTCTGCACCCATCAACTAGATCTTGGCTGGAAAGTACATTACACAGAAAATTTTCCTTTCAATCCCATGGCTTCTCTTTTGCTAACAATCATTTGCTGCTCGCTAGCAACTAATAATGTAAACAAAGATCTGCCATGATGCCAAATTCTAAATATGGCATGGTACTGGTCCCTTTCAAGCCTTTACTACCTGGTAAACAGGAAATAGGAAATATCTCTTATCCAAGCAAAGTGAACCAAGAAGGAAGTAGGCCAGAAACCGTATCCCCTTCTATCCTTATTTATGAAAAGCTGTTCAAACTAAAAACTAGTCTTTGGGCCTGAAAAAGAGCTGATGATGTTAATGCTTACAATCAACTGGTACTAGTGGGGCTATTGTCAGTCACATATTCTCTGCCATAGCTACTGAGTCTTCGGTATTTGGAGGACAATAACATCAGAACAAAAAGCATGAATGAAAGAGGAATACCACATAAAGAGGAAAGGAAGAGCAACATTCTCAAAAGCACTGGAAAACACTAAGCAATATGACCTTAATATTAGGCATTGCTAACATACTAAGTGACATATTCTGGCAGTCCCTTTCTGAAATAACCACTTATTGCTAAAATCTCATTCTGAAATGTCCTTGACTGGCCATGTTTTGTGGGAATAAATTCTACATATTCAATATTCAGGCAGTCCCTTGCAGAAACAGGCACAAGTTGCTAAAATCATTGGACCTCATTAACATCTCTCCAAAATTTCCAATACAGTACATCAAAATTGGTTATCTCTAACTTGATGCTTAACACTAATTGAGGTAAATGGAGATTAGAAGCTGTAAGTTAGCTGCAGGCAGCCAGCTCCATAAAAAACTGCCTTAAAATCTACTATATAACTCTCTAAAAAGGAACAATCTGGGTAATCATGTGAAGAGAACTGATGATCACAGCATGGATTATGCTCTTCTCCAAATTTATATACCTATATAGTTTTGAGTACCTTTGACAAGATTTTGCCTGAAAGGCAAGATTTAAACATAACACTCACTGCACATTTTACCTGATAAATAATACCATTCCTCTTCACCACCACGCACATTACTACTTAAATCCTTATGCAAGATAAAGGTGACATGCCGCTTACCAGGAGAGCCTCTGGCCAGTTTCAGGTTCAGATACTAGGAAGGACATTGTACAGTAGCCGAGAGTTAGGTATTCAAGAACCCCTACGTGTACATAAATAGATGGAAGAATATGAACCTGCAGATGAGATGTGAGGAGTTCAAAAGGATGTTACAGTGATGCATGTAAGCTCACAAAGAAAGAGGTGAATGAGGTGCTATTGTGAAATATAAAAAGCAGTACATAAACAGTATTGCTTGGGAAAAGTCTTGTTTAAGCCACCATACATTACAGGGGAAAAAAGGTGCCCATATAGAGAAAGGCATACATGTGTATAGAGAAATACATTTTGGAAAATGAGTAAATTATGAGAGTCTACATGAGAGTCAATTAACAAATCATAAGTGATGTTCTTTTTTCTTTAGAAAATGTGGCAGTATAGAGTATCAACTGGGTCTTTTACTGCACTTCTGAAACTACGTGTAAATCACAATTCACATAAAAAAATCCTGAAGGAGTGATATATTATCTTGTTTTCTGTGAGAGAATTTGTTAAATGCATACCAACCTGATACACTCCCAGACCTCTAATGATAGGAACACACTTTCCATGGCTGAAAAACCAACTGTAGATACGACGTGTGAAAGCAATATCATGAGCAGCAGGAGACCAACGCATTGTTCGAGCACTCCACAAATCTCGCCACCTTAACAAACCTGTGAATTGCCAAATGGACTAGGTGTCAAGATTTCTCAAACTATTAGTATATTCATTTTAAAGTTATTCATCTACTTGCAAGGGAAAGGCATCAATATACTATAAATTTCATGCCCAGCAAAACAATCATAGAAATTTCCTTACTTAAAAAATCTTGACACCAAAAAGTTTTCTAAAAGTTTTTCTGGCATGTAATGCTTCTGTTCTTGGTAAAGTGTATGAAAGGTTTCATTGAAATAACAAAAATCTGAGACTACAACAGCTCTTTCTTTCCTATTCTCATGTTATGGGGAATTCTGCATGATGGCTTTGCCATCGCATAGGTAGAGGCATTTGCGAGGTCCTTGCGCTACCTCGCTAATGCGGGACACAGCAACAAAGTATAATAAACATAAATAAATAAATAATCGAAATTAGTGAAGGATGAAAAGATATCTCGAGAACAAATCCATAATACTAATGTGACAGGCCTCTTCTGACACTGGATTCCACAGAATACATAGCTGGCAGAAGTGAGTGATGATGACTGGTGTCAAGGAAGCCAAGGAGGTTAAATACTAATCTAAGTACTTCAGTTTAAGTGTACACACTTAGTACTAACTTAATCTACTTTATATATTTTGGAACTGGTAACAAGGAAGAACTTTTTGTTATTTTTTTTAATTATACATAACCGTCTCCCGTGTTAGTGAGGTAGTGCAAGGAAACATGCGAGGAATGGACTAACCCACCCACATATACATGTATATACATGAACGCCCACACACGCACATATACATGCATACACATTTTTGTTAAGTATATAAATACAATTATGATGTTTAAATCTTATGTAAACTTGTAGCCAAATTGGAAAAATAAAACTCCTCAGGTCAAATCATAATTCAGCTCTTGGGTCACCTTGGGAATACGAATCCCATACTCTGACAAATTCCATAATCCCGCGACTGCTCAGATTTGAAATAGTACAATGAGTCACATACATATTTCTCGTATATACCTAACTGCTCCTGCCATCTGAGTAAAGTATCATCAGAGATAAATGAACAACAGCCTCATTCACATACATCTACTTTATAGCTGTCAATTATAATGTAATAAAAGCAGAACACTCTATCTGAAGCCAAACCCCACAGACTATTCCATGGTTTACCTAAACCAATTCACACACCCTAATTCAGCCCACTGATAGCATGTCACCCCCATATACTGTACCAATAATTCAGTTCATTCTAATTTATTCAAATACATAAAAAAATACTTTATTTCTTTCCCAATGACAAATAAACATCAAAGTTCATACAAAAAACATTCAATACTATAATACACATATTGCTTTTATTTGAAAATATAATATATTCATTTACCTGTTCATTTATCAATTCATTATTTCTTTCCTTAATGTGAACCACAAAAAGAAGCACAACAACTTGCACACAAAGACTAGCTGAACTGCAACTGTATTCTGAGTCTATAAAGCACTATGGTTTGTCTTGAATATCATAATTCATGACATACTCTACATTTTGAAGCTGTCATGAAATAATAGACACATCCAGATGGTAAAAATTTTTAATAAACATCAAGGAGAATAGAGGTGTTTTAAAATCTGAAAATACATGAGTTATGATACTGATTTAACCATAAAAACATGGACTACTTTAATTCCTATACAAAACCTGATGGTTTTGTACAATGTGGAAAATATGATATTTAAAAACATAAAGCCAAAAGTATCCCATCTTTAAAATAAATCAAAAACACTTGCAAAAAACAGTTTTCAAAATATAGGACGAGCATCTCACCCCATAAAGCAGGATCATCAATGCAGGAGTAGTGGTTCGACACTGTCAGGAGGGGTGTTCCTTCAGGCCGACTACTAACCCATTCCCGGAGCCTCTCAACATTGTAGCCATTTACATTGTTACACCATCCTAAAAATACACAATAATTCGTTAAAAACTTTTCATCTGCACTCTGAGAAATAAGCCATATTCATGCCCCACTAGTCCATAAACAGAAAACGTAAATGAAAATTCTGAGATACATCTGACCTTTATCGCTGCCCTGGCCCACAAGAGAACTAATACCAAAAGACATGTTACAAAAGCTCGGCTCTACATTGCAGTTACTGAACCATAAATAAAGCCCTGTAACCTACATGATCATGTACTTTTTAATCTGACCTGAATAAGCTAAGTTTATGTAAAATTGCTATATATTTGCCGAAGTATAGAATACTACTCATATCTGGGGGGGTTCATCCCCCGCCTCTCTATTAACTAGAGCAGAATCAAAAGCCTTCTACCTCACTTACATTCTCCCAGCACTATCTCTCTCTAAACTTCTCTTTACTGGAGGACTGGCTGTTATAATGCCACCATCTACCCTCAAACATCTAAGCTGTGATATTCACTTCCGTCTTCTGTCGTATAAAAACTGAATACAACTATAGAAATCAAACCAGTCCCACGTAAATGTCTTTCGTCTTCCATCTGTAGGATGTTCATCACATAAATGTCTTCCGTCTCCCATCTGTAGGATCTTCATCACTGTTCTAATGTCCTCGAGCTACAAATGAGGCCATTAGAAAACGACACCAGGACATAAGTGTCCTTCCTGTGCATCTACCATTTGCTTGACTTGGACTAATGAGTTAACAATGCACTGGTTAAAATCTAAGCTATTCATCTACAGTATTTTCAGTCATCAATTTCTTTCGCCCTCAAAACCTTGCCCACTTAACTAAAACTCAAAAGTGATTTACTTGGAAGTGCTATACGTACAATCCCACACTATATGCCAACTCTACACATTATAAGGAATCCATTGTGACCACCATCGCTAAGTTATGCGCATGTCTTTATTTTGAAATATTAACCTTTCAACCCCATAGGCAATTTCTATAATGCCTCTAAACGCAATAGGAACCAAAATGCTACCCAGAGGAGCTCTTCCCTCTACACGGGAAACTCGACCATGCATGAGCTTGTTCTCCCAGGGTAGTTTAGAGCTTTTATCTACACCATCAATACTTAATAAACTCTACAACTGTAATGATGAGCTACTGAGACTTCAGGCACAAGAGGCAGAACCAACATAAGGTTATTAATTATTATTATCATTATTAATCATATTACCATGTTAATCATATGCAACTCAAACTTCATTAAGGCAATAACAATATCGTATCTAAACTACTCATTTACCACAAATCCATTGTGAACACATTTACTTTTCAACTCCTAAAGACACCAATGTATTCTCTTACTCAGGGGGGTATAAAGTAAGAGGGGGGTACAAGGTCAAGCTATGGCCACTTACTTAACAGGATTTTACTGAAGGTTCCCACCAGTGGAATGACCAACCCAGACTTGATCATGAAGGAGCTGGGAGGGTCTCTCATATCCGGGAAAGGCCATCCATACTTGAGTTTCAGGTCCTGTTTCTCGGGGCTCCCCATACCGGGTTGCCCCTCGGGGTCCGCCATTCGGCCAGCTGATCAGCTGATGAAGCTCGAAGGTAAACAAACGCGACGAAGACGAAGCCAAAAATGACCGAATTGGCACAAATTATAAATGAAATATATCGTGTACAATGATATATAACTCGGCAATACATGCCTTTTTATCAAATATGATATTTTTCCTGGTCATCTGTTATTAAAGGGCGATGTCATTTTAAGGAATTGCCTTGTAAGTGACAACGTAGAATTCTGTTCGAATGCTGTAATGGCGGTTATTTTCAAGCCATTATATACTGCAAGTGCAAATTCACCTTCAACTGGGAAATATGACTAACAATATAGCTTCCTTAGAGAATTGCTCACTCTTGATTAGTTCATCATTCATCAATTTTCCTGCCATTGATAGTAATTGTCTTAAGCTCCAGGGTAATATACCAGGATTCTTTCTCAAAAAGATCTCCTGAGGTAATTGTTTATATATATATATATATATATATATATATATATATATATATATATATATATATATATATATATATATATATATATGAGAAGTGGAAAAGAATGTATCCACCATTTCTCCCATGTAGTCTCTATCATGATAGTTTCAAATTTTCGTACAGTATTAACTGATCAAAAGTCTACTAAAATCATGCTTCTCTTTAAAAAGAAAAATTGATATCAATTTTAACGAAATATAGATTAAGAAAATTTCATTAAAACCAAGTTTAACCTGAACGTCAATAATGTCATTTGTGAGACATCGTCTTTTCTAATAAATATAACCATACTGAGCACTGGATATGATTTATATCTGCAATACATTAAAATACACTACAGAATATTCTAAATCTATCTTTTGTCCATAATTTAATTAGCATTATTATAATTCTAATATTTAGTAGACTTTCTTCATCGCTTGTGAATGTTGACCAAAATCAAAATATAAACAAACTGTAGACGAGGCGGATCAGGGCGGGAAGGATCACCACCTCCTTCATGTATAACCCTGGCTTTACCTTAATTACCTGAGATCTCATGTCTGCTTGAGTTACATTACTGAAACACATCCGCAATTATGTTGCATGATCTTATATCAGCCGTGAAGGGGATCGGAGGAGACATGTTTGTGGGGAAAGAAGACTTTCGTTTTGAGGTAAATGTCTTCTTTCTGCTTACCATTGACATGAGCTCCGGATATTGAATCATTTTCCACTACGAGGCTCGTGTAGTGTCTGAAGGGCATGAAAATGATAGAAGAGCAAGATTTTGAGCATGATATATGGTATAATTTTATCAAGAATATTTTTTTCGTGTTTTTTGATAAATATACAACTTTTAACATTAAATAGAACATATGAAAACCATACGTCATGTATATCCACAAAATACCAACGTTGGCATTAAGGGAGAGCTTTAAAGTCATTCCTGCTTGGATTCTTTACTTTTTTTCCCCCTGGGATGAATATTGCTTGACTGGTTAGTGCTTTATCTGCTTACCCCAGGGGAGAGGTGAGCTAGGGTGGAGTCCCAGATCTCCACAGCAAAGGTATTATCTATAAAGTTAATCACACCTTTGTAAAGTATTCTGACTTTAAGTTCTTTTGCTGACATATGCTTATGGTCCATAACAGAAATATCTCCAATAACATCAGTAATTCAACCATTCTTCCTTCAAGTCGTGCCCCACTGCTCTTTTTTTTTTTGTCTCCAAAAATCTCTGAAACTCATTTACTTTCACTTTCTCAAACACGTAGAATTCTGTTCCTTTCTTTCACATTACTGGTACAGATTTTACTGTGCTAAGTCTAGTGGTGTGTACGACTAACCTCTGGTCCGCCTTCTTCTCAGGGATTTTAGTGAAAGTTTTGTCATAACCCTCGTCATCTCTAAAGCTTTTGATAGGGCGTGGCATGTCTGCTTTCTAAACTCCTTTGTTTTTTCTTCTTTCTGTGTCCTACGTTCTATTATGCTACCTCCTTCCCTGTAATAGTTAAGTTCTGGAATTCTCTTTCTTCTTTTGTCTTACCCTCTTCACATAACCTTTCTTCCTTTTTTTAGTCATGTCTACAAACACCTGATTGATTTCTTTTATTTTTGTTTCACCTGAATGGTCTTTGGCTGGGGAATTTTTCCCGTATGCCATGTCAGCCACTAAAATAAATGTAAATTTCCACTGCTGGGAAGGTTACGTTAGGTTTTTTTTTTTTAGGTTCTCTTGATATTCTGCAATTGTCTCACTTTGACATTAACTAACCCCATATTTTCCCCAATATTCATAACCTTCAACTTTATATAAAGTTCTCTGATGTTGCAGAGTTAACTATTCTGATCCAAAACATGCTCCATAAATATTCATATTTCGCAAACACAACATTAGCATTTTAAAGCAATAACCCACTATCATTGGCTAGTTTCTACACAGACTAAACTGGTAATTTACCCCAAATTATAAAAAAAAAATCTGGGTCAAATAATACTTTACCAATAATGTTTGCTTTCCATGTACCTCTTTAATACTGGATATCTTAAAGGTTCTTGATCATGTTTATCTCTGAGACAGGCTAGGGTTAAAGGGCCAGAGGCACAGCCCCCTAGGTGGGAGTCAGGTAAGTTTGACTGGTTTGACTTTTAACCTTCAATCTTCGATGAACCTTAAGATCACAACTGGGAAGATGTCTCCAGTGACTCCTTTTGGACCTGCTGAAATTAAAATTCATCTGCTCTCTCGTCATTGATATTTACATGAATCCTCATGCTTGAAAAATTCTGTATGGGAAGAGACGATAAATCCAATGATAAAGTGGCACAAGGAAGATGAATTATATTGGCATAATACTGTTTGATCTACCACTGACAGCAGCTATATTGGCAATATAACCTGTGCAAAATTTTAATGCTGAACGCTGTTGTAATATGTTCCTATCCGATATTAAAGTCATAGTGCTGAACAGGGCTTTAAGGTATATGAAATCTTAATATTTTGATAGAAATATGAATCATGTGTATTTGGACTAACCTTCAAACACATACTTCAGTTTAGAAACAAATGCTCAGAAGTGGGAGGTGTGTCAAAGTTTTGACATGGTACACATTGTCACATGATAGAGAAATGTAGTACGACATTCTTTCCATGTTTACAGGTATCAAATGATTTAGGCTTTCTCCATCCAAGTGAATATGCTATTGTCAACCAGATACTGGAGATTGGTACATACTACAAGAAGATTACCCATTTCTGCAATACGTACGACATTGTAAGGGTTCATGCAGGTTAGTAGTATTCCGGAATTTTGATGCCTAATTTTTGAAATATTGAAGATCTGAATTTGGAAAACAAACTACACATAATAAAAGGTTACTGAAAAGGGAAGAAATATTTCATAGCAGTGGTCTCCACCAAGGCAGTATACCATTTATCATATTTATGCTTTATTTCTAGGTCAATGTTTTCTGCATAGCAGGTAGCACCAGGACCAGATGAAAAATGGCCTCATTTTCTCATATCCATACTCTGGCCATTATGTTTAATTCAGTGAAACTAGAACCCCTAATCACAGCCAAGCCACACATACCTTTTCCTATGCCCTGGTTCAGCCCATTGACAGCATGTCACACCTTGTATACCAAATTACTCAATTTTGCTCTTTCCCATGCACACCGCTCGCACACATGTACTTGCCTTACTCTCAACAAAAACTTTTCACTGTTTCTATTAGCTTAGCATGCTTAGTCAACACAGCAGTGATTTGTAAATGTTAGTGTACTTGATTGTTGGCAATGTTAGAGCCAGTGCACGTTAATATTTGGAGAATTTACTGGTCAGTTTGCAGCCAGCATAGGGGCCAAGAGATTAATCTATAACTGGCTAGCTGTCAGAAATGAGTCTGTCTCTGAACTCAAAACCCATTTTCCATTATTTTCAGACAAAGACCATCGTTGTGGGTTGTACCTGTCATCCCTTGCAGCAGCTCTCAATAGAACAACACATGCCTTTCACACAACAGTGGTAGAGTTGGAGCTCAAACTGCTAAATGATCCTCACCTGCCTCTCAGTGAGCTGCTGCTGACTCTCCAGCCTATGGCTCCATTATTAGCTACTCTCTCATCACTGGTGACCCAGGTAAGTTCCAATATGCATTTTTCTCAGCTGTGAAGATACTGACTTTTGCTGTGAGCAGATTTGCATAATCTATAGCTAACTCTCAAGTTGGTGCAGCCACTCATTTTGGTACCTAATATTCCTCTAATTCAACTTCGTCTAATTCAACTTTGGTCGATTCTGCATCTAATCCTTTACTCCCATCTCCTCCCACTGGACCTATGCCTACTCCAGTATTTTCCTATGTTTGACCTGGCCACAACACAAGCCTAGAGTTTGTTGCAGACAGTTCATATAGGTCAGTCATAATTTTATTACTCTGCATAAAAAGAATGCAGAAACAGTATGTGATATCTGCTCTCAACATAGTTTTAGCTTCTCATTCCTTGCTATTCTTCATTTTCAATGACAGTGTTTGGAAGGTACAAGACTGAACCACTCAACAAGGGAGGTAGTTGGTCATGAGCAGTCTCAATCAGCAGCAGCCTCTTTTTCTGCTTAGACCTTTCAGCCTCATTGCTAATAGTAAACTTGATAACTAGCCATCATTTCCTAGTTATGTTTCACATTTGTAAATCTTCGGCTTTTCCTTACTGCATCATAAATGGTATACAAGTAGCAAATGCTCAGTAGGGATATAATCATCTCTCTGTGAACCATGTGATGACTTTTGTTTGTTGTAATGTTACCATTTGCAAGTTGAAGGTGAGCTGTTTTGATAAGCGTTTATTTTCCTATATTTCAAAGCCTTGGAACTCTCTCCCCTCCCAGTACCTATGACTTGGCACTGTTCAAGACAGGTTTTTTACTTTCAAAGTTTTAAAAATATTTTTGTTTCTTCTTTTCCCTTTCTTTAACCTCTTTATATTTCAATTAAGGCCCGGCTTTGAAGCCTTTGCACCAATAAAGCACAATATGGGCTTACATTATGATTTACTATCCAAAATAATGTTTGGCAAGTCCTCGTGAGTAACAGGATCCTCAGATTGACCAGACTAAGCTTAATATTAAAAACAGATTTTAAAAAAAATTAGAATGATCACAGGTATAACGTACTTCTCATCCAGTGTTTTATATTTTTGTTTCTCAGATTGAAGAAAAAAATATTCATGGCTGCATGATACTGGAAGTTCTTCACAAGCACACCGCAAACTCTGTGTCACATGTCAGGCAGGTCCTTATGCGGTGAGTGAGTGATAAGCTCTTTCCTTGTTCCCGATAGATTTTTCTTGTCAAGGTTTTACTGATAATTTCAGGTGAAACCATGGAATGGTCTGTGGGGCTCGGCTGGAGATGGTAGGCTCTGGTTTTGGTGCGTCATATAACTTGTGTAAGGCTGTTGTTCATTTGTTCTTGGCACCACCTTGCAGAGGCAGGAAAATGGTGAACAGGTATGACAAAGTAAACTTTGGATATGTATATACTTTTAGTTACATTTACATCTCACAAATTTATATTATAATGGGCGCTTACATAACTAGTGATTTCCATCCATACCCACCTCTTTATCTTCTCTCATGATTTATCCTTCAATATGCTACTATTCCTCTCTTTTGAGTTTGCTCTTTCTGCAGAATCTTCTCAAGAAGTACTTCTGAAATTTTGGCTCAGCAGTAAAGAAATTCAAAGTTTTATAAACATTTATGCATATTTACCATGACCAGGGTGTTTACTCTATATCAGGCTATTGCAGCTTCAAGACTGCCACAGTCAGAAGCAGGGAAATGATGAACTCCTTAAGAGCGAGAAGCTCCTCAATGAGAATGTACTCCCTTTCATGAACTGATGATAATACAACATCACTGAAGGTGACTTTTTCACCTGTGGTGGAACAACAAGCAGGACGAGTCCAGCAACTCCCTTTCATATTTTTCCACAATCGAAGCAGAGTCGTGCTAACATAATCTTTTTAAACATTTTGCCTTACTGACATACTGCACACTGAGAGGTGCTCAAGACATCTCATCAACAATTAGACTATTTTATCAATGATTCAGTATGTTAAGTTGCTTTACCAAGGATACACATGGGAAAAAATTTACAAGAAAGGTAAAAGGAATGACTTAAGGAAAAAAGAAAGTACTTTTATAATGGAAATAAGTGATGGATATGATGAAGTTTCAGATGTGTGCACCTGGTATCTGTAGTGGGAATGTTGTTAAAGAAAGACTTCATTGAAAAACATGTAGGTTCCCCATAGTACTGCTTATGTAGATGACTGATCACAGGTGTAAGCATTCTATAAGCAGTACTTCCTTTTTATCATTACAATACTGTCGTTGTGTATCCTTTGGGTTAGGGGAGAAAGTATCCAACTTGTGTATCTCCTGTATGTCATAGATGCAACTATGAAATGCACGAGTGCAGGGCTCATAATCCTCTTTGCTTATATTACTCTCCAAAGTAAGGAACAGCAGAAGGAGCCAGGTGAGGATATTATCCTCAAAGGCTCAGTCATCTGGTCTTCACAATACCTTGCTCAGACAGAGTGTCAAACGTGTAAAAGAATTATTATTGTAAATCTATTTTTATTTACATCATATTTCAGGATAGAGCAAGAAGTTCATACAGTACTTTATGATCAGTTGACTCACTGGCTCTTGCATGGACTGTTGCTGGACCCACATCATGAGCTTTTCATACATAGCATCACCAGCACTAAGGCTACTGATGAAATGCTGCAAATGGATGCTCTTGTAAGTCAACTGCATCTTTACTCTTTTGTATTTTCATATACACATACAGATATGTCTATATTAAAAAAAATCAGCACTGCTAGCCTTTGTCAGTTGGGGCTCATCAGAACCCTTGGCTGTTGTGCAAAACTAAAAAGTATTAGATTATTATTTTAGAAACTATGCATTGCAATTTAATATGATGAACTATAAGACCTTGGATCATCTGGAATATGCTGCAATGATTTGACATTGCTAATGTCAACTTTTAATCTGCTAAGGTGATTATTTCTTTTAAATTTTAGGTGACTGAAGAAGTTTTCAGGTTAGGAGTGTTAGCTGACTTCATTGCTATTACTGACAGACTTCTTTTTCTTTTAAATGACCATCATGTCAGGCAAAACATGGCCATGAAGTGTTTTTGTATTAAATAGTATGCAAGATTCCATGTTATTTCTTAAAATATATGTGTCAGAAGTGGAGGGAAAAAGAGAATTGGGAGACCATATTGGAAGTGGAAGGATGGAGTGAAAAAGATTTTGAGCGATCGGGGCCTGAACATGTCAATTTAGTTATCAGAGCATGTTGCAAAGCAGAGCCAGGTATCCTTTGTCCTTTGAATTTAAACCTGGGATCACTAGGACAAGCTCTGATCCAACAACTTCCTATTTTGAAAGGAATATGAATCTAATAATAACTATAAATCCTCAGAGCCTCGAGGAATCTGAGAATTCTGTTCTTCATCCAGAATGCACACTAAGGTTGGAGATGTTGCCTAGCCATATACCTCTCACTGTGGCTGAGAAGATTCTCTTTATTGGGGAGTGCATCCTTGTATTCGAGAGGGAGGCTAGAAAAGACAGTGGTAAGTCAGATTTTTTCAAATGAACACAATGTAGATTTAACACTTTCTTATCATTGTTCATATAGGTTGGCAATGTTCAAATATGCTGTGGCTTATATAGCCACATACTTTTACACATTTTTCCATACCTGTCCTTTTTTTTTTTCTTTTACTGGCATGTTTAATGTGGAGCCTATAATAATCAATTTGTGGTGCTTTTTGATCTTATAATTTCTTTTTATATGTGCATTTGTTCATATATGATTGTTCTCTAATATAATGTACACCACATAATAAATCTTTTATCAGCTTTTCTACCATAAAAAGAGAATAGTATGTGATGATATATCAAACAAATAACAAATGAAGTTTTATGTCTGTTCCGGGTGCTACTTGCAAATGCATTAAATGAGGAACAAGCACAACAAAACATATGGTATGCAAAGAACATGATAAATAGAATACATCACAATACTGATTTTAGTACAGCTAGGTCATTATTTTATTCATTTTACTTCTACCTGTCTCGTAACTTTGGTGCTCACTAAGAATGGTTTTGGAGATGGAGCTATTGATGGACAACACAAAACAACTGACTAACCTTACCAGGTAGACTAGCTGTATCAACGGCTGATCCCACATAGGGATGTATCACCTCAGGGTTAACTCATGGTAACTCACTCTTCATAGTTTAGCACAGTCACAGCTTATGTTTTCCTCGTTGACTTTTTTTTTACTTATTTTCCACAAATATGGTAATTTTTTTGTCTAAATAGTTTTTTCCAGGTGTCACTGTTAGTACCGGGTTCTGGATCTTGAGAGTCCAAAATATTGGTCGAATTTGCCACCAATATAAGAATCCAAACACTTTCATCATGTACTAGAATAATGTTTGCCCAATGGAGATGTGGTAAACTTATGAATCATCATTGCTACCTTTCTCTGTGGTATCAGATGTTTCTGTCATCATAACCAAAATAGAATCAGAGACTAACTGTCATGTTCATCTAACGAAGAGTTAATGAGTGACACACACACCAGAATGATCCTTGCTGAATTTTCTTGTATGTTGCAGTCTTGTCAAACCATGTTCCTCCATATTTGGCCCTTTCATTCATCCTTATGTACTTATTTACCTTCACTGCTTTTTTACCATCAGTTTTACCAGCTCTGTCTCATCTTTTTCAATTGAACTTTCATTCTTTGTAATGTATGGATGGATACAAGATTATGAGACTAGATGTACTGTTCATGTACAAAATATATTAAGTATAAGGATATTTGTATAATATCTTCAGTAACATGACCTCCTCTTCTGAAATTCTCAAGTTAAAAACTATTCTGTTTATCTGATGTATTTTAGAAATTGTGGATATGGCAGCTGTATCATCACATAATGGCCAAGTGCTAAAAAGCAGAGAAGAGGAGTTTAAAGGTCTTATTCATGCACTGGGTCAGGAACCAACATTCTCCATCATACAGTTCAGCCAGGTCATTGAGACAATAAGACATTGTGTATCTGAGGTAGGTAAAATATGAAATGTTAAGAATGTGACATTTTTATGGGGTCTGGGTTGATATCTCCTTCGTCTATAGAATTATGACCGGTAGAGTTATGCTGCAGTATCATTCCTCCTTTTTTTTCAGGAATTGTGGAAGCTGGTAATGGAGGCAGGTTTGATAGCAGAACTAGGTGACTTAAAGGCCGTCTTTCTTTTGGGCCGTGGGGAGTTATACCAAACTCTCATCCCATCCATCACACCATTCCTTCGTAAAAGTAGCTCGCCAGTTGCAAGTGAGTGACACTACAATGTTATATTTTGTGGTGTATTATTTTATTTGATATACTTAAACTAATGAGGCTTTTTCTTCACCTGTTCCTGACACCACCTTGCTAATGCAAAAAAATGGCAAACAGGCATGAAAGAAGGAAAAACAAAAAAATGCTTTCTGTCATTTGAAATGGAGGAAGAACGATTTCATAGAACTCCTATTGCACTGGATTTCCTTTTGGGAATGTCATCATTTCTTCATGATATTTAATCTTCAGGTGCCCATCACTCAGAAAGGCATGTCCTCTCTTCGACTTTGGGGACCACCTAGGGGACAAGGCAGACCAAGTCCCATAGGATTCCCATAAAGATGTCTTAGATGGACTGTCTGAACACCAAAGCAAAACTTCACCTTCAGTGAAGTCGTATCATCAGTAGGTGGAAAGGGGCACAGTCTAGTTAAGGACCTTTACCCGTCAACATTTTCCTGCTCATGTGTGAGGTGTGGCTTCAAAGTTGCAGGAACCCTATATACTGGTTTTGTATGATAAGTTAATAAATGAAAAAATTGGGGGCAAATGTTTACATAACCACAATTTTTAAATTTTTGGCATTTTTTCCAGATTTTGACGGACTTTTCCAGTTAGCAGGGAGACAAGTGTTACTAGAAGATGGCATGCTTGAAAAGTTCACCCTTTCCCTCAAGACACAAATGCCTTCGCAGCCATCTCAAACCAAAGTTCAGCCAGGTCTGGAAAGTGAACTCTTCTATTTTATACCTATAAAGTAGAATAGAAATGATTGTTTTCATGCTCCTTCAAGGCTGTCTTTCATTCCTGGTGCTACCTTGACAAGGTGGGAATAAGCAAATACTTTAGGATATCATCTGGATTGAAAAAGTAATACAGAAATAATTTTCTCCACGAAACCATTTTCAAACGTTAACTGAGCTGTAATGTATATCATCCACATTTGCTCATATCAGTTGACAGGAGGTTTAGGTTTCATAGTTGCTCCAGTTACTATTTGTTAATTGTAAGTCCATGTAATGGAAGACACTCTGTAATAGCTATGCTTGCCTTAGGGTAAGATGTCTTTTAGGAGTTATAGCGAGGTACTTGAACATATTTGGCTTAGCTTTGGCCCATCGGTTTGTATGAATTATTATAATTGCATTATGTGAAGTACAGTCTAAAGGAATACTGGATATGTTGATGAAAGGACCACTCACTTTGTGGGATTTTAACACTGCTGACATTAACTTTGTCCACATCTATATTTAACAGGCTATAGAATGTTAGACACTGACTGACTGATGTACATTAATAATTTTCCAGATAAAAGTTGGCAGAATCTGAGGCTGGACTACCATGCCAAGTGGCCTCTATATAAGCTTTTCACTCCAGCAGTCCAAGACAAGTACAATGCCATCTTCACTTTTCTCTTGGATGTTCGAAGAGCTCAGTATCGCCTACAACAGTTGTGGATCACACAGATGCGAACCAAATTCCATAGGTAACACTATTATTGTATGAAGTTTGCCGTAATGAATTTCTTATATCACTTGGTATGGCATTAAATAATTATTCAAACTTCTTCATTGGCATTCATGTATCTTTGTCTTTTGCATTTTTGGTAAATTCCTGGAGTTAATCATGATTTGATGATTCTATATTGCCCTTTCCAGGTTGCTTCAGGTTCAGAATATTGTTTTTATTCCTCACATTTGTTGTCAGGCATATATTATCTCTCCTTCTGACGGTCAAGACTGTAAATTTCTAAATCTTTTAGTTGTTCATGGTTAAAGTTGAGGGTTAGTACAAATAAAAGTAGGTTAATGAGGTGTAACAGGGGATTTAGGCAGGATGCACTGAGTGTGAGTTTGAGTGGGAATCCAGGGAAAGTGGGGGTGCTTTAAGTACCTTAGAGTGGACTTAGCAGGGGATGAAAACATGGGAGCTGAAGTGACCTATAAGACGAGAGTTGGGGCAAAGGAGAGGTCATTATATAGTAGGGCAAAAGAAGGTATGTTTGAAGATATAATAGTGCCAACAGTGTTGTACAGATATGAGTCTTGGGCCTTGGAAGAGGGTGGATGTGTTGGAAATGAAATGCCAGAAAACATGTGGTGTAAGGAGAGTTTGATCATATAAGGAATGACAGTGTAAGAGTGAGATGTGAAGTTTACTGGTTATGGATATTATTGATGTGGCCACCCCTTGAGACACTTCCAGGCGGAAACAAGCATTAGAGATATAAACAGATATATAGGAGCAAGATATGGTAGTAAGTAAAGTCTGACTGAAAGAGATAACCAGGATGTGCTAATATAGATGAGTGGAGAGGATGAGTAAAGAAAGACTAACAAAGAGGATGTACATGGGAGAGGTATGGGGAGTAAGAGGGGAGAAGAAAGACTGAGAGATATGGAGTGAAAGTCTTTGAGGGGCTTGAATATTCAAGGAGGATAAGAGGCATGTAAGGGATAGAGGAAATTGGAGTGACATGGTACATTTGGGTTGACATGTTGTCAATAGGCCAAACTAGATCATGTTAAGGGGCCATGGGAAACCACAGCGTTGCTGTGTGGCACTTAAGTGTGCATGGTTAACTCTGGTTGTGGAAGACAACAACTTTGAGCAAATGAGGCAGTCTTTCATTCATGTCCCTGGTTCTAGCTTGTTAAAAGGGGGAAACTGCAAAGAAATTTGAGAGAAAATATACACATTGACATTTTTCCTCCTGTTTTTCCGACACTGTTCTGCTTTTTGCATAAGTTTCAGATACAAAGACTATATTTCTGTCATTTTACAGATATTTACCATACCAGTTATTACTTTATGGTGTTGCCTCTTACCGATTTAAAATTTTCAGAAAAAGTGAGATGGACCGTCTACAGTGGACACTGAGACACCACATGAGCCTCTTGATTGACAATATTCAATATTACCTACAGGTCAGTTCATTATGCATTCTCAAGTTCTTTCCATACTGTAAATCCTCAGAGACTTTTAACTATTCATTTCCTTTTCTTTCTGTTTCTTTTGCCTCTTTTCATTCAGTGAAGGCCTGATGTTGATGAGGTCTTCTGTTCATATTTGTTCCTGACACTACATCGCTACCACGTGAAATGGCAATCAAGTATGATAAAAACTTAAAAACGGATGTCAAGCATTAGAGGAGGCTTTACAGCCAACTCGCAAAACTGTGAGAAACATATGACAACACACTTGCAAAATATAAAGAAATCAAACCCAGAACTAGTAAACAGGTTACTATTGATTTTGTATGTGATACTGATCCATACCTGATATGGTGTGTGACCTTTCTCCTCTACAATATTCTGGAGTTCCACTTTTGTGTGCTCTGCAGTCTCGACATCAGCTACTGCATTCTCATCTGACACTCACATTTCTCAGGCCAACAAATTTGATAAAATTATGAAGCCAGCCCTGTATAGTGGTAAATTTGAGGTTGACAGAGATATGTCAGAAGTGGAGGTGACAAGGAGAAGGGGCAGACCAAATTGGGAATGGAAGGATGGAGTGATAAAGGTTTTGGGTGCTTGAGGCCCAAATATGCAGGAGGATAATAGGCATACATAGGATAGTGAATTGAATCAATTTGGTATACAAGGGTTGACATGTTATCAGTGGGTTAAACCAAGACACATGAAGCAGACGGGAAACCACAGAAAGGTCTGTGTGGCTAAGTTGGGATTAGGGGCTGTGGTTTCAATGCATTTCATATGACAGATATAGAATGGATGTGAGGGAAAGAGGCCTTTGTATGTTCCTGGTGCTATCTCAGTAATGTGGGAACATATGAAAAAAATGAATATTTGTTGTGCATATGTGTGCGTGCATATTGCTGAAAAAGTTCTGTATCTGCAGGTTGACGTTCTGGAGTCACAACACTGGCAACTTGTGACAGAAATACAGAAGACTCAAGATTATCAACATTTGGCTCGAGCCCACCACAACTTCCTTGTCTCAATTTCAGCACAGTGTTTCCTCAACAACACTGTGGTCAGTGGCTCTCTGCAGCAATTATTAAAGTTTGTGCATAAGTTCTGTACCATCCTAGAGAATACATATAGCAGTGAATCCAAAGATGCTAGATCTGTCTCAACTCTTGGTACCAAACCAACGCTTCTCAGTGACATAGATCAGATCAAGGAGTTGAGTGAAGCATTTGAACGTGCAGCTGCCCAGTTGTTCATTGTTCTTTCCAATTTACGACTTCATCAGGGATCACAGCATACATCTCAGCTTATCATGAGGATTGATTATAATAAATATTACAGTAAAAATACAACAGTAAGAAGGTTCAAGTCACCTCTGGATGCTCTCTAATTCTAATAGTCGTTTAACAATTCACTGTGAAAATGAGTTTTCTTCCACCCACTTCACATGACTAAAGTTACAGCTTGTGAGCTGTAAGGATTTGATGCTCTTTTGTATCAGGGCACCATTTTTGTTATCCTTTCAACAATATTTCAAGAGTGAGAAGAAAAATTTAGCCAGATTATTAGGTTGTTATATGAGAAGTTAAAAATTTGGCTTGAATATATCTGATAACATCAACTTTATATCATAATTCCACATGTCAGAATGTAATGTCAGAGCATTTAGAATTTAGAAATTTAAAAATTAGAATTTAAAAATAGGACATCATCCAACTATCTAATTTTCTGATGCCTATTCCCTTCAGGAACTCCCTGCCGGAGGTAGCCACAAAAAAGACATCATCATTTCCTATTTATGTCAGTTTAGAGGAGACGTTTTAAATAGCTAAGGAACACCTTTCACCATCAGTTACTTAATGTAAAGCACTTTACTGAATGGTATCTCTAGTGTCCTGCTATGATATCAATATTTAAAATAGAGCACAATGGTGACTCAAATTCTGTCTTTTATAAATGTCATAATGAAACCATAACTAATGTTTCATCATATTCAGTAGCTATGTATTAGCCTGTATGTTGCAGTTTTACCAGGACATGAAAAATGGTAAGCTGTTTATACAAAAATACAGCATGATTATAATATTTCTCTCCTGTAATGTTTTTCTTCTTATCCCATGAGGCTTAGGTTTGAACTCCCTCTCAGGAAAGGTTGGGTTTTATTCATTGCAATTTGCTTAAGACTCTTGCAGAGATATCTGTATGTATGTCCTCCTAAATACTTATGCTGGCATACACCAGATGCAATATGCATTCAAAGCTTTAAACTTTCTCTAAAAATCTATTTTGGGTTCTACAGGCAGAAGTTACAGTTTGAAGTGTGCAAGCTTTCTTGGACATATCTGTTCATCCCATATATCTTGAGTTCAGTAGGGCTCCCTCCCTGCATCTATCACTCAGACAGAATTGGAGTAATGCATTTTTTCGTTTCTACAAGTAATGGGGGAAGACATCTGTACCTCCAAATCTGCTTCATAAGTCAGCATAAGTAACTGTCGTCCAGAAGCCATCACAGTATTTACAGTTTCAGAAGAAAATTCTCCAACATTTCTGTTCTGGTTCATCATATTTTAAGTTGTATTCTTTTTTACATAATTCACACAAATGCTTTCCAACCAGTATACTGCAAAAAAAAAAATCCTAGATAATGTGCAATAAAGTTGAAACAAACTTACAAGTGTATCAAAGTGGGTAAGGCAGAAAAACATTAATCCACACCTCTTTTTCAATACTTGTATGCAATTTCATGAGTCAGCAAAGTAGTGCCAAACCAGAGTCCCTATCCACAATCAGGCCCCCTGGTTCAACCCACTGACATCTGTAAATCACCACACCAACTTGCTTTATCCTTTGTATGCCTCGCATCCCTTGTTTCCCCCTTTTGCTTGATCTCATCATTTCTGACATGTGTATCCCCTTAGTCATCCTTTCCTCTCCATAAGTCCAAACCATTTTAGCACACCCTCTTTAGCTTTCCCATACATACTCCCCCAACTTCCACATCTCTCTCTTACCTCATCATTTTTTATTTGATCAGCCCTCTTTACATCACATATTGTCCTCAGACACTTCCTTTCCAACAAATTCACCCTATCCTTTATGTTTCTGTCTAAGGCTGATGTTTCACATCCATGCAGCACCAACAGGATTACTGTACCATCAAACATGTCCATCTTTGCCCTTACAGACAATGACCTCTTTCCACACATTCCTCACTGCAGCCAAAACCTTTGCTCCCTCACCCATCCTATGTCTCATGTCAACCCTCATGCTTCCAATCACTGCCACATCCACTCCTAGGTATCTAAAACACTCCACTTCCTCCAAATTCTCTCCACTCAAACACACATTCCAACTAACCTCTCTTTTTACTACTAAACCTAACAACCTTGCTTTTATTCACATTTACTCTCCCAAACTCAGAAACTAGCTTCAGCAGTTTCTTACTCAAATCTACCCCTAACACTGTACCATCAACAAACAACTGACTCACCTTCTAGGCTGCCCCACACCCAGCCAACTGCATAACAGCTCCTCATTCCAGGACCCTTGCATTCACCTCCCATACAATCCCATCCATAAGCAGAGTAAACAGCCATGATGACATTACACTCCCCTCCCCAGACCCACCTTCACCTGGACCACTTACCATCCTCTCTACTCATTGTCACATATGCCTTACTATCTTCATAAAAAAAAACCTCACTCCAGATATCATAATCAACACCATACGTATTAATTTGTAAAGAAAAAGTAGTATATTTACCAAAGCTTTCAGCTGTTGGTCATTTGAAATTAATGCTCATGTCAATATCTTACACAATTTTGCCCTCACTGCCCAGTCATTCTGTAATGGACATCACCTAACAGCACTGCTCAAAGTATTTGCTGAAAAGGAGAAAAAATTTTACTTTAGAAAGTCAATGCAAGTTTACCTTATCTTTCATACTTGTTCACAATTTCCAACATCAGCAAGATAGTGCCAGGAAAATACAAAGGAAAGGCCTCATTACCAAAGTGCAAGCAGCAAAGTATCTTAAGGAAAGGCATGAAGAGACGTAAAAATGAATGGAGAAAAGTAAAATTTCAGTGGGACAATACTGTTGGAAGGATAGTTCCTGATATAATGTGGGCAATCACAAGGCAACTTTGTAGTGTTTTTTTACACAGAACCTTCGCAGGTAGAAAGTGCCTTTCTTTCTCTTCATCCATGGTTCTACTCTTAAGGGTGATAGAGATGATTAATTTAAATTGACAATATGTAATCTGAATATAATGTCGTACTTGTTAGTTAGTTGTTGTATCCTTAAAAAAGGACTAGTTTTAATGTGATGAATTCAACTACTTATTATATTCTAAATATTCATTATACTTTGTTGCTGTCTCCCGCATTAGTGAGGTAGCACAAGGAAACAGATGAAAGAACAGCCCAACCCACCCACATACACATGTATATACATACACGCCCACATACGCACATATACATACCTACACATTTCAACGTATACATACATATACATACACAGACATATACGTATTCATACTTGCTGCCCTCATCCATTCCTGTCGCCACCCCACCACACATTTACGCTTTTAAAATTTTTTATTGGCATTATTGTAAATGAACACTATACAGAACATCTGCTCAGTCTAAGATATGCCAAACAGTATGAAGATATATATATACATTGATGGAATGCATTGCTAAATTTTTTTCATACTTAACTGCCGTCTCCCGTGATAGCGAGTTAGTGCAAGGAAACAGACGAGGAATGGCCCAACCCACCCACATATGCATGAATATACATAAATGCCCACACATGCCCATATACATTTCAATGTATACATACATATACAGAAATATACATATATACAACTGCCTTCATCCATTCCTGTTGCCACCCCACCACACACAAAATAGCATCCCCCTCCTCCTCCAGCAAGGAAGCGCCAGGAAAAAAAAAAAAAGCCACATTCGTTCACACTCAGTCTCTAGCTGTCATGTGTAATGCACTGAAACCACAGCTCTCTTTCCACATCCAGGCCCCACAGACCTTTCCCTAGTTTACCCCAGACAATTCACATGCCCTGGTTCAATCCACTGACAGCACATCGACCCTGGTATACCACATCATTCCAATTCACTCTATTCCTTGCATGCCCTTCTACCTCCTGTATGTTCGGGCCCCAACTGCTCAAAATCTTTTTCACTCCATCCTTCCACCTCCAATTTGATCTCCCACTTCTCCTTCCCTTCACCTTTGATACATATACCCTCTGTCAATCTTTCCTCACTCATTCTCTCCATGTGTCCAAACCATTTCAACACACCCTCTTCTGCTCTCTCAACCACACTCTTTTTATTACCACTCATCTCTCTTACCCTTTCATTACTTACTCGATCAAACCACCTCACACCACATACTGTCCTCAAACATCTTATTTCCAACACATCCACCCTCCACACAACCCTATCTATAGCCCATGCCTTGCAACAATATAACATTGTTGAACCACTATTCCCTCAAATATACTCATTTTTGCTCTCCAAGATAACGTCTCGCCTTCCACACATTCTTCAACGCTCCCAGAACCTTTCTCTCCCTCCCCCACCCTGTGGCTCACTTCTGCTTCCATGGTTCCATCTGCTGCTAAGTCCACTCCCAAATATCTAAAATACTTCACTGCCTCCACTTTTTCTCCATTCAAACTTACCTCCCAATTAACTTGTCCCTCAACCCTATTGAACCTTGCTCTTTATTATTTTTATTATTTTATTATACTTTGTCGCTGTCTCCCGCGTTTGCGAGGTAGCGCAAGGAAACAGACGAAAGAAATGGCCCAACCCCCCCCATACACATGTATATACACACGTCCACACACGCAAATATACATACCTACACAGCTTTCCATGGTTTACCTTTTACCCCAGACACTTCACATGCCTTGATTCAATCCACTGATAGCACGTCAACCCCGGTATACCACATTGCTCCAATTCACTCTATTCCTTGCCCTCCTTTCACCCTCCTGCATGTTCAGGCCCCTTGCTCTTATTCACATTTATTCTCAACTTTCTTCTTTCACACACTTAAGGTTGGTTAATCAAAGGAGAACGTGTGCTTTTCACTTTCAAGATTAAAACATAAGTATTTTTATTTGAGATTGAAGATGTAATTAGTTCTGGCTTTTATTCAGATGTTCAAGGAGAGTAAGATTTATCCACATCCACCCATTTACACAAAAAAAGGAAAAAATTACTTGGTCCCTAAGGAGGAAAAAAATGCATTTCATCCTGTCAAATTAAACAGTTCTAAAGATACTGGAGTGGCAGAAACCTGCAACACTTGTATTCAGGCTTGGAATGTCACCCAAAACAAACACATGCACATATTCTGTAGAGTACATGTTTGATGAATATGCATGCAGCTGGATGGCTGCTGTGGATAGCTGGAGAAATTTTCAAAGGGGAAGGGGAGACTGAGAAGGGGTTAGAAGGATGGAGTGGAAAAGGCTCTTACAGCTATTAGGGCCCAAACATTGAGGAGGATAAAAGGTATGCCTGAGATAGAGAAAATCGAAGCAATGTGGTTCAGGGGGTGACATGCTGTAGTCTGCTGAACCAGGGCATATGAAGTGGTCTGTGGGGCTTGGAAGGGAACATTGGTTTTTGGTGCATTACACACAGGGGCAAACTTTATATTTCATCAGTTCCTGGTCCTAACACAAGACAGCAAAATGCTGGAAACATCAAACAAGTATAAAAAAATACCCCAGATTCCTTGCAATCTTCTTTAGAATGCATTTGTACTTTTCACATATTACAGTTAGCAAGTAACAATTGCTTCACACTCACGTTTTAGTAAGCCTTGTAGCATTCTTTATATTTGGTGCACTGCGATGGGTCGACACTTGAGGACTGTGGTGAAAACTGCTAACAAATATTTGGGAACTTCAGTGTGTCAACTTGCTTTTAAAGTGGGGAAAAGAACAAAATGAAATATGTGACTAATTGAAAGCAAAGAGTGCTATGAATTTGACAAAACATTTTGAAATACATTAAAGCATGATTATGAAGAAATAAGCAAAAGAAAAGATTCTCACAGGCCATAATCCTAAAAATAGAAAGATGGTATCTAAGACTTTTGATGAAATCTGCAGCATTTTTTATTTCTGTAGGATTAAAATTATAAAAGTGCAAAAGCAATTGCTTCTCATCATATAACACTGTATATATACAGTCTCTTATTCCTGTTGTACATATATAATTCTCCATACTCTACAGTAAGACTAACCATTCCTGACACCATTAACAGTCAAATAGCCATGAACATCCACTTGAATTACATACACTTATGTACTACATGAATCCTTTTCACATAAAAATGCATTTCACAGCACAAAGGAGGTACTTAATATACCTCTAGTGGCCCAATGAGAAAGTCAACCTGGCCTTCAATACTGTAGATAACAATCACATCTTGAAGAAATAGTGTCTTCCAACCAATCATTCAATTCAAGCTACAATATTTCTCAAACGAGAAATTTAACCAAAATAAATTTCCTCTATATGAAGAAATGCTGTATGCCAAGTCATCTTGAATAGTTCTGTATATGTGTGGGGACTAAATACACCTTTGTAATGTTTGTGTCCAGAAAAAAGGCTCTGGGTAACTGAACCCTTTCAGAAAGAAGTCTTCGGGTAACTGTATTCAAAATTAGTAAGTGTTCCTTTTCTGAAAGAAGAATGAATGTGAGTGATTACTGAATAAGATAACATTGGTGTGTATGAAAAGAAAATTTGACAAAGAGAGGGAATGAGAGTAAAAGACAAAGGAAGAATATGAGAGGGAAAGAAATGTTTATGGATGTGTGTGCCTGTGTGCATGTGCATGAAAGAAAATTAAATCGGAGTGTGTAAGAAAGCGAATATGTGAATGTGAAACTGCAAGAAAAGAGAATATATTCGACTAGTCACAACATATATGCTAACTGCCCTTAAATAGTAGTACCAGGTAACTCCTGTATTGACCATTTTAAACAGATTTTTACATGTCATTTTTATGTACATAACCATTATGTACAAAGAGATTAACATTACTGCACACTTCTCCAAAAGAAAAATATAACAGCAGTTGAGGTCACTTACAGAATCAAATTACTTCACATCTGTTTGAAAAAGAAAACAACAAAAAATCACAGCCATATCAAGTTCTCTAGAAAACGACCTAACAAATAAATAAATATTTACATATAGAAAATAGACTTTCTATCCTTTGAATACAATTGAACACTAAAACAAACACCTGAATACTAATGCACTATGTAATGTCTGAAAACATTCTAGGCATCTGTATCTGTATAAGCAATAACTGACAAAATCTAATTTTACAGAAATACTAATTAATTAGTACAAGGATTTGTTTCAGTGCTAAAAAAAATTACAGTCATCCTACTCAAAAGCAACCTAAAATTCACTGCAATGCAACTAATGAAGTGTTTTCAACATCTCTATTATAAAAGAAACTCATCTTGTACTCCATATCAATGACAACCCTACTTTGAACCCTACACCAGCACATAAAACAGAACACAGGTGCATGTTACATTGCTTAATTTATCAGCTATCCTAAAAGCACCTTAATGTAGGCACAATTAAACTGGATAATCCATTTAGCTGAACCTAAACATTTAACCCAGATTGGGGAAATATTTCCATTTGATTACCAAAATAACATCATACGAGAACAGTTAGGAATGAAGAGAATGAATTCTGAGATCATGGAATGTAACCCCTTTAGGTTAGGTGTATTACCAAAAACACCTAAACTGAAATCACAAATAACCAAATAAAACGTTTCCTTGTAATCTAATGGCACTCGCAAAGAGGTTTGCAAAACTATTTTTACTTATGCAACCCATGATACTGTCAACTAATTTTACTTAATAAATTTACCAAAGAGTTTACGTATAATTCAGTCAAACACTGATTTTGTGTGATACTTCCAAGGGCTAAATTATTGTCTAAATTTGTAATATTGTCATGCACAGTCCTTCCCAACAACTTTCGGTCTGTACAATAAAAAGTATAAGAGAACCTATTTTAAATCAAGGTGAAATTTGTTATGATGTTACTCTCCTATACTTACTATTTGATTTACTGTTATATATACAATTATATAGCTCAACTATAAACAATATGAAGCACTTTATTTGGTTGGGTAAGTAGGCTTGGGAAGGAAAGGCCGAGATCTGGCACGTCCATTCCGCCTCTCCTGACGGTGGCTGGCAGTATCATCTGAAGAGGGATGCGATGCATTGTTGCTACCAGCACGTAGATAAACAGGCACAACTTCCTCAGACACATGGACAAGGCGGGTATGGATGACCTCACAATCTATTTGCATCATTGCAATGTGATCATTGGGAGGAGCTAGAGACTCATTCATAGGGCGTGGAGTGGGCATGAGGAGGGACATACGAGGTCGAGCAGAGTCATTACGAGCAGTGGCAGGAACCAAAAGATGATCCGGAGAAAATGACACAACATAATATGTGTCATCACGACGCTGGATTGCTTCCAAGAAAGAGGACAGCCTGGGCACTGTTGTCATTACTGCTGTTTCTTCTTCACCACTGTTAAGATGAAACACATTTTAATCTTTGTTAACCTATCATTCACCTAGCATGTTACAAAGATCAACACAAAAAGAACTAGTAGCCTAATGTTCCCCTAAAGGTTGCAGTTCTTTAAAACCCAGCAATCAACCAGCTAAGACCAACTGTTCTGTAGCACAGATTACACATGTGACATTGAAGCCCTACTATTTCTGAACTTTACCAATGAGTAATAAGTCGGTGTGTTTGCTCAAAATCTACTGATATAGCTAAGCTTTGAAATATGAAATACTAGTTTACTCAATAAATCAATCTATCACTATTTGACTCATTTTGAATTATCTATGTATACAACACATTCCATGAAACTTAACCCTTTTTAAACTATTCTGCAATCACTGAGAAATCCCCCAAAGACTTCCTTTAGAATATCTACTCAATACCCTGCATCTGCCTAACTAGAAAAAATCTTCACCTCTTAAATATTAATAACAAATTCCCACCTATAAACATAGCATCCATCCCCAGGAACGGAGAAGAAAGAATACTGTCCATTATCTCCTGCATGCCATAAAATGTGTCCAAAAGTAAGAACAGGAAATAGGCAAGTGAAGATTTTTTTCCCCTCTAAGGCTATCTTCTGTTCTGGAAGCTACCTCATTCACACAGGAAATAATGAACATGAATGAAAGAAGATACATATTATTCATTATTGATCTTTAAGGCATGTGTACGTGTAGGAAGAGAGGAAAGTGATTGGTTCTCAGTGAATGTAGGTTTGCGGCAGGGGTGTGTGATGTCTCCATGGTTGTTTAATTTGTTTATGGATGGGGTTGTCAGGGAGGTGAATGCAAGAGTTTTGGAAAGAGGGGCAAGTATGAAGTCTGTTGTGGATGAGGGAGCTTGGGAAGTGAGTCAGTTGTTGTTTGCTGATGATACAGCGCTGGTGGCTGATTCATGTGAGAAACTGCAGAAGCTGGTGACTGAGTTTGGTAAAGTGTGTGAAAGAAGAAAGTTAAGAGTAAATGTGAATAAGAACAAGGTTATTAGGTACAGTAGGGTTGAGGGTCAAGTCAATTGGGAGGTAAGTTTGAATGGAGAAAAACTGGAGGAAGTAAAGTGTTTTAGATATCTGGGAGTGGATCTGGCAGCAGATGGAACCATGGAAGCGGAAGTGAATCATAGGGTGGGGGAGGGGGCGAAAATTCTGGGAGCCTTGAAGAATGTGTGGAAGTCGAGAACATTATCTCGGAAAGCAAAAATGGGTATGTTTGAAGGAATAGTGGTTCCAACAATGTTGTATGGTTGCGAGGCGTGGGCTATGGATAGAGTTGTGTGCAGGAGGGTGGATGTGCTGGAAATGAGATGTTTGAGGACAATGTGTGGTGTGAGGTGGTTTGATCGAGTAAGTAACGTAAGGGTAAGAGAGATGTGTGGAAATAAAAAGAGCGTGGTTGAGAGAACAGAAGAGGGTGTTTTGAAATGGTTTGGGCGCATGGAGAGAATGAGTGAGGAAAGATTGACCAAGAGGATATATGTGTCGGAGGTGGAGGGAACGAGGAGAAGTGGGAGACCAAATTGGAGGTGGAAAGATGGAGTGAAAAAGATTTTGTGTGATCGGGGCCTGAACATGCAGGAGGGTGAAAGGAGGGCAAGGAATAGAGTAAATTGGATCGATGTGGTATACCGGGGTTGACGTGCTGTCAGTGGATTGACTCAGGGCATGTGAAGCGTCTGGGGTAAACCATGGAAAGTTGTGTGGGGCCTGGATGTGGAAAGGGAGCTGTGATTTCGGGCATTATTGCATGACAGCTAGAGACTGAGTGTGAACGAATGGGGCCTTTGTTGTCTTTTCCTAGTGCTACCTCCCACACATGAGGGGGGAGGGGGATGGTGTTCCATGTGTGGCGAGGTGGCAATGGGAATGAATAAAGGCAGACAGTGTGAACTGTGTGCATGGGTATATATGTATGTGTCTGTATAGATGTAAAGGTATGTATATTTGCGTGTGTGGACGTGTATGTGTGTACATTGTGTATGGGGGTGGGTTGGGCCATTTCTTTCGTCTGTTTCCTTGTGCTACCTTGCAAACGCGGGAGACAGCGACAAAGCAAAATAATAAAATAAATAAATAGATCTTTAATTAATATCTTACTCATTCTCTAAATGGTGTGTTTTCTTTTTCTATTTTAAATGTTATTTAATTAGTATGTTCCTGTAAAACCTATGAAATTGAAAGTGTTTCACCCAAAACCTTCTATGTTCATTCACTAAACTTCTTTTTAATGTTATGTGTAAGAAATTTCAAAGCCTTCAATATTACTGAGCAACATACTATCTTACTTGTTTCAGAATTTCCTTCCCAATTTATTCAAGTTTTTGGCACATACAATCACACCTCAACACACTCAGTTCTTCAGTTCTTTCTGACAACACTGGACCCTTCTCATCCAAATTAACCTACAACCAACAAACACCACTCAGGCAGGAATGTTGAGTTTACCCCAGCTCCACACTTCAATAACCTATACTCAAGACATCCCTCCTCATCCAACAAAAACAACTGAAAATACATATATATGCTATAATGACCTGAAAAGCACTATACATCTGCCTTCCTAGTCTTAAAATCCACTTCAACAGACACACCCATCTGAAACTCCAATCAGCAGAAACATATGAGATACCATTTCTCACTGAGTTCTCATCACCACCAATGTCTCCAGGATTACAAACACCAATCCTACATACCAGACTCCCCATTCCTAAGATTTAACTTCCACAATGAAGATGCTGAAAGCTTACTCCTCAACTGTCCTCTGCTCTCCTCAGACATTCATACATTTCACCTCACTTTTTGACCTTCGGTCCTGCCTAGTGGATATGGCCACCTTCCTGAACACTGCACAAGTCCAACAGAAGGGGATCCAGGAGTAAATGATAAGGTAAGATATTACTATCCTTAGAAAGCACTACGATAATCTGGTTACCTTGTAGGAGGTTCCACTTGCAGCACATCAGGGTGAACATAACGAAAGAGTCGTGCTGGTGGTGGTGACGGTGGCACTAAAGCATTCCATACCTCACTGACAACATGTTCTGTTGTCTCTGGAATCATATGGCCACGACTAGCAAGTCCATTTCTTCCCTCCTTGGTTTTTGGATGAGATGTCCGTGGTTTTTCATCTTTCTTCTTGTCCATCTTTGATGGTCTAAACTTGTGCTCAAACCAGCCTCGGAGCTCAGTTTCCAACCTGAAAATTAAAGAAACTATAAAAAAGAACTGAAACACAAGACTTGTATAAAGTACAGCAGTTAGCTCACGATCAATATGAGGGTTACAATACTGAAGGTTTTTCCTATTAGTGGTTCTCTTTGTTCAGCTTCATCCACTCTTGCTAATTTGTTTGCTTTTTATAGTTTTAAAATTCTACAAGGTACAACACTTTCCATAACTTTGTCTTTTTTCCCCCATGCTTATGCATTTTTTCCTACTTCTCTATGATGTGATCACCAATGCAATGAACATCTCTATCACAATCATCTTAAACGTCATTTCAACTTTGTGCTTAATGAATCTGACAGACTGCAATAAACCATTTCTTGCACTACTAAATATTTAACAAAAGTCTTCCATCTTCCACCTGCACTGTCATCCACATCCTTAAACAATTGTAGTCTCATACAACTCACTAAACTCAAGCCAAATGTCCCAAAACTCCACATCTTTGTTTTGCAATCAACGTACAAAACTATCTTACCCTTCCTAAAAATATCTACCAATTAAACCCATTTGCTCAGTCATCTGTTTCTGGCATTGCCTCATGAAGGCAGTACAGGGCAAATAGATATGAAAATTGAAAGTATCAACCAAGTAGACACAGTAAGTGGTGGTAGATGGTAGAAACATTAAGAAGGAATCTTCTGAAAACACTGTGCTAGAATTGCCCTCTGCCAGTGGCCTAACTGTTAACAGTGGGGCACTAAAGGCTAAGAAGTGGCAGTGGAGTTCACCAGTTATGGAGATTCTTCTGCCATTGTCATTCCCTTAAGAGATTCCAAAGGAAGCGGATGTTGGAGATATAAATGGACAAAAGACAATCATTAGCATTCACAATTCAAGCATCCAACATATCTCCTCAGCCAAATAAATCTGCCTATCATAAGTAGCTCCAGACACATAATATCACCATAAACTAACAAAAACTATTGACAGAATTTTTTTCTCATTGCATCAATGTAAATTTCAATACAAGTCATCGTATGCCTTTATGAGATTTTAAATTACAAAGAACACCAAGTTTTACCTTAAACTTTCAGTGGCATTGATGTACATGGGACAAGTATGTGAAGCATTGGTAGCTAGCCGAGCTGTGTTTCCATCTTCCGCAGATGTCAGGTCATCACTAGACCACAGAAGTGAACGTTGATGATACCCTAAGCTAGAACTTGGTGTCTCACTCCCTTGCATCATTGTTTTCAGTGAATTTAACTTTGATTCACTGCTGAGAAGAACACTCCTATAAAGTAAAATAACCATGTTTCAAGATATTTGTAATGCCACAGTATCAAATACAGACATATGGTATAAAAGTACACGGTCAACTTGTTAAAATGCATTATTTTTATACGAAATCCTTCAGTAAATTCACACACACGCACACACAAAAAACTGAAAATGAAAGAAAGATGAATTCTAGGCTGTCTTGTAAAGCAATGACATTGGTGAGGAGAATGTCTGGAGACAAGAGAAATGATGGCTCAAGCTTGGGTAAACAGTGACTGAAGGTGCAAGGGGATGGCGATTATGGGCAGCACAGTGAGGTTGGCATTATGTAGGAAGGAGATCAAAAGAAATAGTTATGACTACCTTGATATATGTGCATGATTCAGTGATTTGAAAAAAAAAGAGAATAACACAGAAGCTCTGAAAGTTAATTACTTCAAGATTGTTACATGGAATAAGAACGGTGGATATATTAAGAAATGTGGATGTTAGAATAAGGGATGGAGCTAGAGGAGTGGCGAGGAATGTGTCAAATGCAGCTATCAATATTTTGGGCACAGATAAAACTGCTAAAGAAAGAATGACAAACTCTGTGAGGAAGGAAACGGGATGAGAGGAAGAGCAAGATCATGAATGAGGGGGACACACATACAAAGAGTTTACAATCAAGAAGCGTGTAAGCATGGATAAGTGTTTGAAATTGCTTAAGGACAGGGATATGATGAAGACATGAAGTACACAGATGTTGAACAGAGAGAGGTGGTGTATTGAATATACATTATAAATATTCCATCTCATAATACACTGAAATATATCCTATATTCCATAAGGCTAACGTTCATAACACCTTTTCTTGATTAATTTCAAGTGAAATGAAAATCTACTCACGACAAAGGCCCAAGGTTGAGGGAGAAAAGGAAGATAAGTGCAAATAGTGCCGTTGTGGTTTTTCTACTTGGGCCACGACTGACTGACTGTCGTAAATTTGCACATTCGGTTTCAAGTAATGCAACTCTCTGCTGTAGCCGCAAATTTTCCTGAAACAAATATACCCTCATCAGTGTAAGATTCTTGTGACTTTTCCTCTGTAATGAGCATGGAAAGTCTCTCTGAATTCTTTGTTTACCACTAATGCCCTGTTCCTTAAACTGAATGTAGGGCAGCACAAATGAAATACTTTGGTAAATTGTATATTACTGTGCTGGAAATCTAACACTCTGGGTTAAGAAAACTTATGAACTGAGCATACTGAGCAGCTCAAGCATAAATGGAGGTGCAAAGCTCATGAAATGAGTCCACTTGCATGCAGAGTGAATTATAATGATGTGCTACACAGTAAGAAGGACCATTCCCTTTAAGATGATATGCTGAGTTGGGGTATATACGAATGTTACCTGAAGTTGTATATTATCTATGTACTTGATCCACTTAACATTAATATGAAAAAAGTCCACAGAGATATAAAAGTATCCCTAATGCAATATTAATGACACCTATCATGCACAGAATGAAACTACCAACAACTGACAAGGACTCCAAGCAGCTAAAGGTGGGAAAGAAGAACAAAACAGGAATTACTGGGAAAAAGGAAACTGCAACATCTGTACAACTGTGCTGTTTGCCATTTCATGGAGTGCTACACTTGTCAGAATATGAACTAAGAGTGAGAGTACATATGGTAATAAGGAATATTTCTTAATAAAACCCTGTCTACAGCAGTTTCCAAAGCTTTCCTGATCACAGTTTCCTGCTGCAAGAAAACAAGAAACCTAAATTCCATCATTGTAAACTCCATTCCCATGTATATGGAAAGAATTCTACGCAAAAATGCCAACAAAGTGTAGTTAATACCAAAGATCTGGTAACCCAACCCTAGTCCCAAAGACTAGCTATGAACAGGAATGCCAAATGTCCTATGTGTGACTTGCTATACTGTGACTAAAAATTAAATAGATCAATGGGTTAGTATTACATACCTCTTTTAACTTTTGATTTTCCTTTTGAAGTTCTGTAATGTTTCCTTCAAGTGCAGTTAGGTATTCCTTCTTCTTTTTCCTTGACAAGCTTGCAGACTCTCTGTTTTTAATCATCCTCTGTTGTCTTTTAAGGGCCTTCAGCTGCAAGGGATATTATTCCAGAAATGAGTCTTTCTTAATTTTCTTTATTCTTTATTATTTATGTATTATTTCTTACTATACACTCTAATAAGGATGATGGCGTTTGTAAAATCAGAGGCCTATTTTACCAACATGAAAGGGTGAGTTGAACACAAAAGCCCTTCCAAAAAATTACAAATTCATGATAAGAAATACCAGAGGTCAGTCTATATGGTGCACCGGACGCACTTCAATATGCTTTTGTACTCTATTATGCAACTTCACAACCTGATAAATTTCATATCCTGAAAAATTAAGAATACTGAGAAAGATCATTGGTTAGAGAGATACAACTGATCAAAACACATGTAATTCTCTCAATCCACACAGACAGTCCCAACAGTGTTGTATGAAACCAAGTCTTGGGCATAAATTGCACTCCCACCCTGGTCGACACAGCAATGCCCGAGCAGACTCATATCCAAGAAAATATGCTTCCATCAAGTAAAAACAGTAACAGGAAAAAGACAGTGTCTTGTGCATGTACACCAAAAGACAAGAGCAAGGGAGGAAAGCAGTCAGGCATGTGTGTTGTCAACAATGACCAACATGGCAATGGCATGCCCTTGTTGAGGCCATCTCAGGTGACAAGAATACGGCTAAGAAAGAGAATCAGGTCATATCACAGGAGACAGAGAAGGATGGTTGGATTGAGGTGATGCCTGGCAAATTAATGAGATGGAAGGCTTTTCATTCAACTCTATCAGAAGGGTGGGGAATTGAACCTATGTAGATATGAAATACTGCTTACAAGAGAAATAACTGCACAACCAATACAATACCCTCAACTTTTAGGAAGCAGCCTTTCTGATTTTGATTGCAAGTGGTTTCTATGATAGAGTGGATGATGCAACTATGTCTAACATGTTTATATTATTACAGGGTTGACTTGTGGTGTTTTGAAATTGAACAAGGAGAAACAAGTGACATTTAGAAAGAAATATAAGGAGAAATTTCTCTTTAGCACTATCAAATTCCTTGAGCCTAATAATTACTTCAAAATCTTCCACTACTCAAAATAGTAGCAAGGGTTGTGTTACAGTACTTACATCAGGTATATTATCATGCTTCATACCAGGGGCAAGGGCTGGGGCCAGGGGTGCTAAAGATGATGGAGTTACTGAAGTGACTGTTGGTTGACTTCCAATCTGTTTTAGAAATGCTTAATCAAGGTGAGGGAAGATGCCTTTTGATATTACAACATGAATTGGCAAACACAAATGCATTAAAATATATAAAAATGCATCCAAATGAAACAACCCAAATACATATCATCCAAAACCTAGCTATGAAATTTGCATGCCTTCACCTGAATAAATACACATGAAAACCCATGTATTTATGTGGATTAAACATATGAACTAAACAGCATAATGAGAGTAATGTTCCCACCAGATAAGGTCTCCACATTGAAAAATTCAAACTGTATAAGAGCACTTCAAGAAAAAGAAAATTTTAAAATCTAAAAACTTCAATCAAAGGTTTATTAATAGTCTACAAACAAGGAAACTGACTGAATTTTTCTGTGGAATAACTAAGTTAATGACTAAATATTTGTCCCTACACTCTTACTTGACAAAGGAACTTACTGTCTACCTATCTATATCTCTGATTCCCATTCCCTCTGGGAACTCCCATCAAGGGGATGGCCACAGCAAAAGTCTCTACTTACCCCTATCCATATGTGCCTCTCTCACATACACCATTCCAAGCATTCTTCCATCATTTCGCTCCCTCTAGTATTCTTCCACTCAATTTTCCTGTCACAGGTGGTCCTCTCGCACCAACCCCTTTAATCTCACTAACATACACATTCCTCATAAACTTCCTGTCTTGCATTCTTTCTACATGCACAAATCATTCAAAACAATTTTAGCATCTAAATTACAGTGGAATCCCATGATCATTCTGCACAGTGGACATGAGCCGATGTTTTTTTTTTTTTTTTTTTTTTATACTTTGTCGCTGTCTCCCGCGTTTGCGAGGTAGCGCAAGGAAACAGACGAAAGAAATGGCCCAACCCCCCCCCCCCCATACACATGTACATACACACGTCCACACACGCAAATATACATACCTACACAGCTTTCCATGGTTTACCCCAGACGCTTCACATGCCTTGCTTCAATCCACTGACAGCACGTCAACCCCTGTATACCACATGACTCCAATTCACTCTATTTCTTGCCCTCCTTTCACCCTCCTGCATGTTCAGGCCCCGATCACACAAAATCTTTTTCACTCCATCTTTCCACCTCCAATTTGGTCTCCCTCTTCTCCTCGTTCCCTCCACCTCCGACACATATATCCTCTTGGTCAATCTCTCCTCACTCATTCTCTCCATGTGCCCAAACCATTTCAAAACACCCTCTTCTGCTCTCTCAACCACGCTCTTTTTATTTCCACACATCTCTCTTACCCTTACGTTACTTACTCGATCAAACCACCTCACACCACACATTGTCCTCAAACATCTCATTTCCAGCACATCCATCCTCCTGCGCACATCTCTATCCATAGCCCACGCCTCGCAACCATACAACATTGTTGGAACCACTATTCCCTCAAACATACCCATTTTTGCTTTCCGAGATAATGTTCTCGACTTCCACACATTTTTCAAGGCTCCCAAAATTTTCGCCCCCTCCCCCACCCTATGATCCACTTCCGCTTCCATGGTTCCATCCGCTGACAGATCCACTCCCAGATATCTAAAACACTTCACTTCCTCCAGTTTTTCTCCATTCAAACTCACCTCCCAATTGACTTGACCCTCACCCCTACTGTACCTAATAACCTTGCTCTTATTCACATTTACTCTCAACTTTCTTCTTCCACACACTTTACCAAACTCAGTCACCAGCTTCTGCAGTTTCTCACATGAATCAGCCACCAGCGCTGTATCATCAGCGAACAACAACTGACTCACTTCCCAAGCTCTCTCATCCCCAACAGACTTCATACTTGCCCCTCTTTCCAGGACTCTTGCATTTACCTCCCTTACAACCCCATCCATAAACAAATTAAACAACCATGGAGACATCACACACCCCTGCCGCAAACCTACATTCACTGAGAACCAATCACTTTCCTCTCTTCCTACACGTACACATGCCTTACATCCTCGATAAAAACTTTTCACTGCTTCTAACAACTTGCCTCCCACACCATATATTCTTAATACCTTCCACAGAGCATCTCTATCAACTCTATCATATGCCTTCTCCAGATCCATAAATGCTACATACAAATCCATTTGCTTTTCTAAGTATTTCTCACATACATTCTTCAAAGCAAACACCTGATCCACACATCCTCTACCACTTCTGAAACCGCACTGCTCTTCCCCAATCTGATGCTCTGTACATGCCTTCACCCTCTCAATCAATACCCTCCCATATAAGAAATAAGAGGCTCTAAGCAACTAATCCACCACATACAGATGAGACCCCATGAGCTTAATAAAACTTGCTTACCATACAGTAAAAATAAGTAATTACTAAGTTAAAGATAATAATCAAGTAGTGTCCTGCCATAAAACAAGTAAATACCACAAACTAATAATCATCCAAACCATAGAAGAATCAATATAATATCGATATAAAATCCCCATTCTGCCATATCCCTACCAATGTAAGATTGTTCCTTATTTAGTTCATACCTGTGTAGTTAGAAGAGATGAGAATGGGTTAGTGATGGTGGTGGTGGTGCTGGCAGTGACTTGGGGTGGCACAGGAGGTGCTTTAACTTGTACTATTCTTGCACCCCCGGCAGGGATGGTTCTCGTTACTGCTGCAAAAACAATTAATACATCACCAAAGCTACACCAACCATCAGAATTCTTCAAGATGTATTTTGATATTTACTATGCAGTTTTTGAAGGTTAAAAATGTACTGCCTTAAGTGCTTAAAATTCTGCTTGGCTTAATAAGTATGAGTACAGAAAATTACATAATATCATATCATAAAGCTACTGTGACAGATACTGATACATATAATGCAGCTATTATGACAGATACTCAATCTGTACCATCACTTTCCTTAAAACCGGCACACCACCACATTAGAAAACTAACCTGCTCCCTTCAATATCTTGTTTTGACTCCAATGTGTATCTACTATTTCAGCAATAAACTTAGAATCTTACACTCTCATATCCCTGCCTCTTAACATTACATAAACAAATATATCTACAGAAATACACACACACCCATACATCTACATAAATATATACATAAAAAATTATACACAACTGCTTGTCCCACCTTAGCAAAGGAATGGCAGGAACAAATGAACAATGGCCTCATTTGCCCACATCCACACTCCACGTAACTGTCATGTACAATATACTGAAACCAACATCTACAGCCACGTCCCAGACACTATTCAATACTTTACATTGACCACTACATTTGTAATGATTTATAGCTCAATGACAGCCCACTGCCTCAATCTATCATACTGATTGACATTACACGATTCCGCCAACATGGGGTTATGCTAACCATGAAAAGTCGCTTATGGCGAGGCTGTATCATCATCAAAAGATGAAAAGAGTACAATCTCATAAAAGAACTAACCCTACAGGAATCTGTGCTGTAAACACAAACCAGTTCTCCAACATTACAGACATTAATTCAACATTCAAAAGAGCCCTCATGCCCGAGATGCAACTTCCACACAAAAAACACAATCATCTATTCCTCAATTGTGCTGTACTCACCCTATTAAGACAAACAAACAACATTACACTTGGTAACCTGGGGTCCTAACCAGTGATTTTGGCTAGCTTCCTAGTGCAGCAGAAACCCAGGAGAAGGGTTCCTGGGACAGAATTGTCAGGTAGGTTATCAACTTTCTTCTTCATATTTTCTTGCATTTTTCTACCTACGTGAGATCGCGTAACAAAAAACTGAGATTAAATTAAAAACTGATTAGCTTCTCTTCAATTCCTTTAAGGAACTGATAATACATGAAGGGAAGACACCCACCACCTACTTCCACCCCTCTTACTTGCCTTTTTTGACATGCACAAGACATCAACAGCATTCTTTCTCCCGTCCCAAAGGACAATACATACATATTGATAGATATCTAATGTCCCAAAAGTTTTCAACCAATGATCTTACCTGTCTTTGGTAATGTAAGTTTTGCACCACTGGAGGAGTTGACAATGCTGATAACCTGAGGCTGTGTTGAAGTGGTGGTGACAACTTTAGGCTGGATCTTCATTGTTTTGGTAATGCGACCTCCCTTAGTGGCTCCAGGACCACCTAGATAGATTCAATAACCACTTTTAATAAGTTTGTATTTCCTTAAGTTAATGGCATCACTGAATATCCTAATGAAGGCAAAGATAGGTCCATACATTATCAAATTAAATAGGTGATAGGTGAAGTGCTACTATTCGTTTCCCCAAATCTGAATTCAGCCAAAGTAGACAAAGCCAATTGCTCTGTACAAGGAGCCAGTAGAACTCTCTTTTGATAAGACACAATCAAACTAAAGTCAAGAAGTGTGGCTGGGAATATCCCATATCCAGCATGACAACTCACAGGGTAGCTCTAGTTCCAAGAAGCCTTAAATTTAAGGTCAGTTCAATAATCAGCCAAGAAAGCCAAACACCATCCTCACTGACTCTGAAAACTGTATTCTTACACACCAAAACAAATTAAATATTCAAGGACAAATGAAGCATTTTCACCTTACATCATATTCTGTAATTAAGTACATGTCTCTTTATGTATTGCCAGCTTAACTCCATTCTATAACTATAAGATGGAATTTCACACTCATCGTCACAAACATAACAAACTTGAAACTGATAATTAAATGTGCATTTCTTTGAATGTAAGCTGAATAACACTGTCAAGTAAAGCACTCTGACATTCATTCCTCCTGATACTTTATTCTATAACCTCTCTAATACAGCCTAAATTTCTAGAACTTCCATCAACCTTCTAAGTTTACAAATGTTATACTTTTCTATTATCATCATCCCATTCCCAATTTCATGGAGTGGATTAAGTAAATGTCCTCTGAAACAACATTCACACACATCCTTAACACGTGCTTAGAGTTTATGTAAAGCATGGGCTTCCACACTTATGAAAGTGCTAACTTTTTCACTTTAAACATTACACTGATTCATCATATGAGATGTATGTCTCCATTCATACTACTTTTTCTTCCATGAAACAATTTAATACCCTCTAGTAATTTCTGTGCATATCATACTCTCTGAAAATATACAAGTATACTGTTATCATTCATGTTTTGAACAATGATAAACAACTTTCAAGAACACCCTACTCCAAAAACAGGAAAAGGCAAAACAATAAAGTCAGACATAAATTACTCGTTTTGTCATTTTTGGACAAAGCTTCCTCATTTTCAGAATCTTTTCAAGCCAATTACAAACTTTTCATGAAATTTTTCCAGACACACTTACACAGTGCCACTTATGGCTCTAAATATGTTATCACAAACTTCCCAGCACACAAAAATCTAAACCCCTAACTGTTTGGCAATTCCTCATACAATCTACCCATGTAATGGGAACTTATAAAGCCATTTCATATCTTGTAAATATGTTCTATATCTTTTTTATTTTTTATCTATTATACTTTGTCGCTGTCTCCTGCGTTAGCAAGGTAGCGAGTTTCCCAGTTTAGAAAGTTAAAATACAAGGAGGGGAGGGTTTCTAGCCCCCCCACTCCCATCCCCTTTAGTCACCTTCTATGACACATGAGGAATACGTGGGAAGTATTCTTTCTCCCCTATTCCCAGGGATAAATATGTTCTAAATACTTTAACACCAAACAGCCTGCAAATGGCCATCTACTTTACTAATACTGACATTCATTTTTATTAAAATGAATACATTCAAATATCACTTTCTTATCAGGTCTAATACTAACCATTTTTTGTTGTGATGGTTACAACCTTGATAGGTTGAGTTATTTGATTTGCAGTGGTACTATTCACAACTTGTTTCTGTAGTTGTTGCTGCTGTGTAGGGGAGAGCACCAAGTTTGTGGATGTGAGACCAACTGGCGAGGGAGGCTGTGGGCTATGTGGGGGAGAACTCTCACTCTGGGGTGGAGTAACTGGTGGAGTATCCAATGCCTATGGAGTGAAAAATTCAATGAAAAAGTATTTTATAAGACTTGGGTGGTCTGTATTCTTCAACTAATGTTTCAAGCAATTCTGCCAGATCATACAAGCATATAAAAGTATTAAAAGACTGGTAAAACATAGACTCACATATAAACAGATAGTCATGGAGACACATGTTCCCAGAAAATGTACAGAACTGCTTGTATCAGCACGGCATGGATCATACAAGAACCATCTCTGCTAGACCCCACCTTTATACTTAACAGCAGGGAAATACAACATAACAAATGTGACACACCAATTAGAAAAAGAGATAACATGAGGCTTAATTTTGACAATGTGGCCAAAGAGGACACAAGTGGGGTGATCAGAAGTGGGACAGGACCCACAGAGTAAAATAAGCATGGAAACTCTCTACATAAAGCTGATCAAGGTTTTTCAGAATGATGCTTGCAAAAGAGTTTTATAACCAAAGTGTACATATGTACTTTAGAGGGTTTTGTGAATCTACAAGTAAGAACAAGGGTACCACTGGATGCAAACTGAGAGCAGAAACTAAAAATGTTCAGTAAAGAATGCCTGATAGATAAAGAGTTTAGAGATGTATTATGAAGGACATATATGCTACACTGTAGCCTGCCAGGTTATAAAAGATTTGAGAACAATGATCAAATACTGCAAAACAAGGAGGGGAGAGCAAAGAGAGACAAAAGATTTTGAAAGCATTTCTTCACTCTACATGAGGGCAACTCTTTATCAGACATTAAAAAGGGTAAGAAAAATGAGTCTAAATAGAAGATGCAGAGGGTGCACTAAAATCAAAAAGTAAGTAAAAGTGTCAGCCAAAATGAAAGAGGCCTTACACAGTGTAGGTCTAATTGATATTTCAGTAAATTATGTAAATACTTTCCCTTGACTTTTCTTTTTCTGCACTCCAAAAGCAGAGATAAAATGAACTCATTTACAGCAAAAAGTTTCTTGAAAAGACTACCTGGTGATGATGATACAGCCTAACTATTGGTAACTTTTTACTTGTGGTGCAACCTAATGTAGGCAAAGGTTGGTAACACCACCTATCAGATAAGGAAAAATATCTTTTAGTTACTGCTGTGAAGAAACTTAATAACATACAGTTGTGCTTAAAATATAAGCCATTACTTGAAATTAGAAAGGGAGAACATGAGGGCGAAAAGAAAGCTTCATGGATATAAGAAAGGTGCATGTTATGAAGACCTATCTACAGCAATACCTAAATTTTGAAAGATGGCATTTTGAGAAAGACAAATACAATACAGACCAACATAAACTTAAAAGCACACAGTACAATCACTAGATACAGAGAGGAGAATCAAAATGAAATGAAGATACAAAAGATGTACTTCTGGGTGTCCACTCACTTTCACATTGGGTTTGACATCGGAGCCACAAAGCAACAACTCCCATATATCATGTTTGTCATCTGGTGATGGTGGCATTTGCAAAAAGTGCTGTGGAGAATTTGGTTCCTCTTTCACCTGTAACAGCACACAATTAGGAATAGATAATCATCTATATAGAATGCAAAAGTACGAAAAAAAATTTCATGTAAATCAAATTCATACTATAAGTTTTTCTCAGTATTCTTACAATCTGACACAGGTTTTCCTCACAACACACATATCAATACCCCATAAATGATCCTTATATCACTAATTTGACAATGTTAACATATGAAAAGGAGAAAAGTTACTTTTGGTACACTACTGTGTACACACTAGAAGTAGGGCTTCAAAAGCCCAATAGATAACTTACATCATCTTCAACTTTAGTAGGATTAACAGAACGAGTGTCACCACCAGACCCAGCTTCTAAATTTGGGTAGAGAGCTCGGGTCAGCTCGTCTGCAGTGAGTTCACCTTAAACATTTCATTGTTGTTAGAAAATCTACTTAACATCTGACAAACCTAAAAATTAATCAACATCAACAAGAAATACAGAAAACCAAAAATTTCCTGTACATAAAGAAAAGAAAGCACAGCACTATATAAGTATAAATAGTATAAATAAAATACCATATGTGATCATTCAAATTTGTAATCAGAAAAATACATGCATCTATATTCTTTACACTTATTTTCTTATATCCTCTTCCACAAAGCCATCCTATGTATATAATGTTGGCCAATATCTATAGGAACAGGAAGAAACACTTGACTATCTCTGGTTCCTGTCCACATCCCCTGAACACCTTCAGTGCTTGTATATCATAGCTTCTCCTTAATCCATATCCCATTCTCAGGGCCGTCCATATAATTCCTTAAACTCCTGTTACCTTCAGCATATATGCGTATCTCACTAAACAACACTGTGCAATAATCTACCTTATTTTACATCAAAGAGCATTAAAGAGAAAAAGGGTTTTTGTAGTACCTCACATAGCACTGGATCATACAGTAAAATGCCTATAATGCAAACGGTGTTCAGTATTCTCCATGCACAGTTTTTTGGGGGGTTTATACAGTCAGTTTCCCCATAATCATACTTTGCCATCAACTTTTAACATTATCTTGAAACATGTTTCCAAAGTTCTTAAAATCTATCACTGTAATTCTATTCCCACCCTGCATATAGGAAGAGACAGTATCAACAAAGATATACCTGTACATTGAATTCTGTCTCTGCTGGAAAACACACTAAAGAAAGCATTCAAAAATAATCACATCATTTTCCAAATGAACTAATACTTACCTTCATATCTATGGGCACTAGATAAGCTGTCATTACTGGAGAGAGACTGGAATATATCCCTGGGCTCCGGTGACCAAGAGGACACTGGTTCCATATCATCCAGGGTCATAGGCATCTAAAGAGAGAAAATATCATCAATAACTATAGGCAACCTACTATAATGTTAGCATGAATTATCAGTAACTATAGGTGACCCATTTCTATTCAACCTGCTCAAACTGGATCACATGTAAAATGGCCTGTAATCATATGGGAAAAATATATCCAAACAGTGATCTATGAGATATTGAGCAATGTCTGATCTTGACCAGATGTCAAGATCAGACATCGTGCTACCATATGGTAGCAGTACTGTTCCTCAATACCTGTCAAAAATTCTCCTTAATTCTCATCATGAAGGAACACACAAAGAATGTCATCAACTTCATAAGAGTAAATATCAGTTTACATTCTTATCAACATGTTGAGTACCAAGGTCCTACATAATGTAAATGCATAAGCAATCATCTATGAAACAGCTGGAGAATAACATTCACTAAGTAAATTCTGTTCAGTTAACCACTGTGTTACTTATGGAAGTCCTCTATACCTTACACTTACTGTAATATTTGTTTGCAATGAAATCTGAAGTGGGTTCAAACTGCTTTATCTTAACCTTCAGCTAAATGATTCATGCCATGGGTAAAAAGCCTGTAATCTATATGACTGACCAACATGAAAGCACACACAGACCCTCTGGGAATACCAACAAATGTTTTTTTACATACCTAAATGTATTTGTAAGTTATTTAGTATGCATGTAGTTTGCCTTGGAATTAGAAACAGTGTGATCTGAGACTGCAACAGCATGTACTATCTGATCACAAAGGTAAATACAACTAATCAAGCATACATCCAACAGGCTGCCACACTTAACACCCCACCATACCTCCAAGTCATGTGACAGCTTGAAGATGAGATCATCATCACTGCTCGATTCTGACACATCTGAAACCACAAAGAAGACCACTCTTAAAATTCATGGCTGAAATATATACATATGTGATAACATTTACAACACTTGAAAAATAATAAAATCAAAGACACATCTATGCTATCAAAAAGAGTACTGGGATAAAACATACAGTACCAGTGCAAAACTCTTGTCCCTGCTTGAAGTAAAGTACTTCACTATGCCCCTAATTATATCTTTTCACATTACCCTCTTCTTCTTCTCTTCCATCTCCACAACAGACATGGGCCGCTACAAAATCTATGAGCTTCATGCTTCTACTCAAAGTGAAACGGTGTGAAGCTCTAACAAAGTCTATCCATAACTCTGACATGGTTCGAATCCTGTACGCATAGGTTAGCCCACAAGCAACCAAGGTGTTCATCCTCCCCTCGGTATCTGGCTTAGGCTGGGGTGAATATATATATATATATATATATATATATATATATATATATATATATATATATATATATATATATATATATATATAAACAAAGTTAAGGAATGTGGAGACATGAGTGTAATACTCTCTTCAGTAACACAAATCGTAATTACACAACTAAAACAGTTACTCTACATTTTATAAAACTGTTCCCATAAACCTATATGAAAAACCACTCATCTCTGCACAATTACTGAAATCCATTTTCTAACAGCTTTAAACTATCGTCACCTGTAGCATTTTTTTCTTCCTGTTTGCATCATATTTAAACACGGGCAAAAAAAAAAAATGGTGTCACAACCATCACTGTAAGTAAGAGTAAAAACGAAAATCAAGGTTTGAGAATGAGTTCTCAAGGTTATATGAAGGTGAACATCATCTTCAACCGGTCCTGATACATTCCTTCCCCCCACCCACCACCACTACCACCCCACCAATACACAGACCCCCATCACCACCCCACCAATACACAGACGACCCCATCACCACCCCACCAATACACAGACCCCCATTACCACCCCACCAATACACAGACCCCCATCACCACCCCACCAATACACAGACGACCCCATCACCACCCCACCAATACACAGACCCCCATCACCACCCCACCAATACACAGACGACCCCACCACCACCCCACCAATACACAGACCCCCACCACCACCCCACCAACACACAGACGACCCCATCACCACCCCACCAATACACAGACGACCCCATCACCACCCCATCAATACACAGACCCCCACCACCACCCCACCAACACACAGACGACCCCATCACCACCCCACCAATACACAGACGACCCCATCACCACCCCACCAATACACAGACCCCCACCACCACCCCACCAATACACAGACGACCCCACCACCCCCACCAATACACAGACCCCCACCACCAACCCACCAATACACAGACGACCCCACCACCACCCCAACAATACACAGACCCTCCCACCAATACACAGACCCCTCCATCCCACCAATACACAAACCCCCCCACCTTACCAATACACAGACCGCCCCCACCCCACCAATACACAAAACCCCACCACCCCCATCACACAGGCCCCCACCCCACCAATACACAGACCCCCCCCAGCCAATCCTTCCCCCCTCCAGCCTGATCTAATATCCCCCCCAACCCACCCATATACCCCCACAACACAGGGGTCACTAACTCC